>NC_089323.1:1865775-2053275 GCF_036669915.1 Pocillopora verrucosa
AGAGAAGGCTGACAGCTTGGTATAATGAATTTCAATTATAGAAACATCTTTAACTTATAAAATCTTATGAAAGATGAAGCACCCCTAATGATAATGATTTTGCAGCTACTGTTGCATATTTTTTTCAAGGATCCAAAACAGCTCTAACTTCTTACTTTCTGGAAAATGTTTGTTGTGTAATATAATTCTCTGAGGGACAAAGTTTTCCAGAAAAGAGTGACAACCAATGCTTGACTCTGAAGATGTGTTTTGCTCAGGTGGTCACAATGTCAGTCACTACAACTATTACAAATGAAAAGTGTCATTTTCAAAACCACTCCCTCAGGCACAATCAGACCACACTGTTGCCCCAGGGTGCAAACCATCCTCAATATGGACTTGTGTCAGTTTACCATTTGGATTTTACCCTCAGGAAGCTTAAGTCTAAGAATCTTTGGACCAGTATCCTTTGCCATTTTTTGCAGGCTCAAAAGGGATTTGAGCTTGCAAAAGTACAGGCAGACAAAAAAAGAATTTTAATTCTGACCAATTTTTCATTTTTCAGTCCACCCCTGTTGTTGTATCAGAGGTGACAGCTAATGCTGATTCAGAATCCTACAAAGGTAAAGTTTGCAGCAAGAAAACATCTTAACCCTTTAATCCCCGAGTGACCAAGACAGAATTTCTCCTTACAATATAATACAATATCAACCAGATAAGTGATGAGAATAAAGAAAAATATCAATTTGGGGTTGATTAGTTGATCCAATACTAAATTCTCAGAACTAACATTATAAGAATTGTATGGTTGACAGTAAGGAAAATCACAAATTTGATCTGGGAGTGTTAACTTAACACAAAAGGTATTCTGCTCAATTGATACTCAATCACCAGCCAAGGAATTATTTCAGATTGGATGGATACATATTTACTTTTGCAATTAACATATCTTACGGTGTTGCCTTCTAGTTTGAGAGACAAGTGCAAACAGATTTTCCTTACTTTTTGTGTGTCAAGATTACTTCCACTTTCACAGTTACTCTTTGACTGCAAAGAGATTTGAGAAAATAGTGTTTTGTTACTCATTATCACTCACAAAGACAATAATCTGTAATCCTTCAAGACATAGAAATACTACATGTACAGTGTGAATTAATTGCAGTGTCAAAAAAAAAATCAAATGCTTAAAAAGAAGAAAATTCAACTCTGACACATTCAACATGGCTGGTCTTAGTTTGCACCAACAACAAACAATCAGTTTGTTGGTTTGTTGGAGCATTGAAAAATTGTTTCCAAGCTATTTATGTGGAAAAGTCGTGCTTAAATGATATGACTTCTTCTCAACAGATTGTGAGGTGTTAGAGGAAGATACTGAGGTCAACAGGTAAGAGGGGAATCAAACCCTGTTGTATAGTTGGGTAATTTAGTATCATCAGCTGAGTTCATAACGTAAAGAGTTTCAAAGCTGATGCTTTGAGTGTTGTTTTGAGTGAGTGCAACCTCGGGATAGACTGGCATCCCATCCAGGTGGAGTTAGTATTACTTGTAGTTGCTTCACACTATGGAAACCAGGATCTGATGAGTTCTCTATGATTGTTCTTTAGCAAAGAAATTGAAGAAAATTTTCTTCTTATGGAGGATGAAGGTGATGACATTGCATTGGATGATCTTGGCTCAGAAAGTGCACAGTACTTTCCTGTTGATTCTGAAGGAATGGAGGAAATGGTCTCGTACACAGAACACGCCAGAATAAATGCATGGAAGACACCTGAAGTGATTAAAAAGGCTGCTGAGAAAGGAGTACCTTCTAGGGTGGGGAGTGCGACAACAAGAGTGAATTCTATTTCAGCTGCCCACCCTCCCCCACAGCGACCCTCATCACCAACCCAGCCAGGTGTTGTTCCATTTATACAGGCCAACAGATGGTTGGCAGGGGGTCGGGATGTGAGTAGCACATCTGTCAAGCGTGCATCTGTTCCTCTGCCAGGATGGATGGAAGGATTGGAAGAAAGAAGACCCAAGTCTTCTCCAGCCATGAGAGGTCCTAGGTAATTTCCTTTAATTTACATATAAATATTATTGATATGGCAAATGTTATAAACTGGAGCCAAGTAATTTTATCTTGAAATTATTCCCAAGTGTTTCCTTTCTGAATCATTCCTTTCATTATTTCAATTAGCTGTGGTACCAGTAACTTTGGTTGTCTCTCTTTTCTCACATCTTTTTCAGAGCCCTAGCTCAGATATTCTGATTTACAGAAATCCCTTTAATAGCTGAAAGTCATGCATTGAAATATTTTTTTATGTGCCAATTTTATAAATTTTTTGTAAAAATGTTGCTATGATCTAGTGCCAAACTTCAGGGGATATAGCATCAACTGTTGCCAAGAACCTCACTGTTTCTTGAATCTGTTGGACTACAAAAACTTCAACCCAGACTTTTGGAAAGGCTTGTACCCCTAATCTGTCTCTCATCTTAGAGTTTCTGTGAAGTATATGGTTATAGAGTATTTGAATTAAAAAATTGTAATGGATAATTTTTTTGGTTGTGATTGTTTTTCTGGTAGGCAAACCTCAAGTCCAATTACCTCTCGGACAAGAGTGCCTAGACCCACAACAGGTACTGAATAACTGAACAGAATTTCAGCTGAATTTGATGTGTTGAACCATTTCCTCTGAGAAGGAAACCTGGTTTGTTGTGTGGTTGTACCAATGTAAGGCTTCCCTTGATTAAGTAAAAATGAAATGAATAAATGAATGAAAATGGGAGTGACATGAAGTGGCCCTTGTTTTCAATAACTGGCCTACTCATAGTACATGTGCTATGATTTGTCAATTTAGCAGATAGTGATTTCTCTGTATGGCCCAATAAATTTACAAGTTTGTCTGAGTTGAAATGTTTCTGCCCCATTTGAACCCAAACATATGATAAATATCTTGCTAACCACAGTTTCTTGGTTGGTAAGTTGTTAAACCTCATTTTTTTTGGCATTGCCCTAGGGCCCTAAATCAAGAGCAAAAAACTTAATTTGCAACTTATGGTACGCACTTAAAACTTGGTCAGGAAGAGGTATTCAGGTGAAAAAAAAAGTTAAATTCTTTTATGATGCAGGGCGACCTCTAGGGCAAAGTGGACAGTTCATAATGAGAGGATCTTCTCATGTACAGTATCAGTTTCAGCCTACTCGGGTATGTAAAAGATAAAGTTTACACGCCTTAAAAATAGATATTCATTTTAAGTTGTTCCTTTTGACCTGCTTTTTCTAGTTTTGAATTTTTAACCTAATGCAATAGTGTTAATTTGACTGTGGCAGACAATTCAAAGTGAACAGATTGCATCACAGTATGCCACCTCTATGGTGTCATAAGAATCTAAGGCATTGGCATTTCCACTCAAGACCTCTCCTTTGATATACTACTACTAAATTTTGGTTAGAAAAGGCTTCTTGCTATTATGGGGTAAAGGCTGTGCTGCACTTTTTGTTGTTTTCAGGCACAAAATTACATATTAGTGAAAGTTGAGTTGAAGTTACTTTCATTAGTTATTTTCCGTGGTTAACATACAGTTCTACGTCAAACTTTGGTGATATCATCATATTGACGTAATGTTTTACTATAACATCTCACTTAAAATCAATAGCTAATTATTAATTGGTAACTTTCTCTTCTCTCATACAGGTTGTCATAAGAAGGAGATAATGGAAGGTTACAGTCACATGACATGTGCTTACGCTTCATTACATTTCCTTCTATATCATTTAAATTTTTCTCAAACAATATAGCTTAAATTTTGAAGTTTAAGGGGACTATGTAAAATTCATGACATGATCATGAGCCACTGACCTATTAAGTCTGTTTCCATCCTTACCTTTACTGCTTCTCCAGTGATTTATGAGAAAAAAAATTCTTGCACTAATGCATCATATTGATCAAGCATATAATGATTGGAAAGGACAGATTAAGGCTTTTTTTATGCAAAAAATTTTAAGTGGTCAATATTTTAACTTGCTCCACTATTTAAATCCACTTTACAGAAAACCTTCTGAATTCTCCAAAGCTTTGTGAAGTATCAAGGTTTTAGCAAAGTGCTGTTTGAACTTTTAAAAAATATATTTAAGAAAAGAAGTTTATGTTATGTTATTTATGCTGTTAGTCAGCAACAGATTTTCAAGTTGACTGCACCATCAGTCAGTTTACTTTATGTAATTACTGTCTTTGACCTCTTTGTAGTAAAGTTAACATGCACATTTTATTTCATACATACAGCATAATCTATCATTATTTTTTGCTGTTGTAGAATTCATACCTTTTTGCTGGTTTGTGTAACTATTTAATGTTTGATTGTTATTTAAAATCTGGTTTAAGTGTACCAATAGATATTTATATTTAATCATAAAAAGAAGGATATTTTTTTAGAGTTGTGAGGGCTTATTAAAAGTAATATACAGTTGACAAGATGTGGTTAATGGACATTTGTAATTAATTTAATAGATGCAGCCAGTCATTCGTTTTTGTGTTGATAATAAACATAATTACTATTTTTCTGAAGTGTGGAAGTTCAGATTTCTTTGACACCTAAGAGCAGTATTCAAATACTCAAACAATGCACTTTTATCACAGAAAATGCTTTATTTTCATTACTCTTGGACCTTTTTTACTGTGGTCATTTGGGTGACCAAAAATTTGTGAATTTATTCCTTTTTGAGGTGGAATGATTCCCAACCTTTTAAATCCCTAAGGTGGAAAACATGTAACTTCTCCTAACAATATTAGTACATCATTCGGCAAGCAGGCAACAAGAGTTAACAAACTCATCAGTCAAATGCATTACATTGATACAGCACCAAGTTCTCATAACAGATTTTCAAAGAAATATACTAAAAACAATTAGAAGGGAGAATTTTTAGAGATCAGGGCTGAGTTGTTCAAAGCTTGGCTAAGATAACCCAGAGTTAGTGTGAAATCTAACCACAGATCTGAAAGCGTTCAAAAACTATTCAATATAATTTTTTTTTTGTCTACTATTTGATGCCTCAATGTTCTAAAAATAATTGAAGGAATTATCTGAAAAATGCCTTTGAAAAAGAGAATAGAGAAACCCGGATTAAAATTTAACCCTAGATTAGAGCTAATTGGTCCTTGAACAACTGGGTTCTGATGTAGGGAGTTAATCTGTTCATCCCTAAGAGTGACTAGTATCTAATTTCTCCTCACAATATCACACCTGAACAACACATTAAGGCCAGGAGAATAAAGGAAATGATCAGCAATCAAAAAAGCTCTTGATTGTTAAACAAATTCTCCCTTTTTTAGCACCTTAGGAAATGTATAAGAAGCAGTGTGGAGATGTTAGGGTGTAAAGGATGAAAGAGTCAGAAGAAAGGAATAGCTGGGATTAAAATGGAATCAAAACTGCAGAGAGAGATTGTGGTAGTAACAAATACAATATCACTGTCAATTATTTTTGAAAATTTATTTAGAGTAACAAGGACTGATGAAACGTTTAAGTACATATATCCTGAATGACTACTGTAGGCCATCTCATCTCTGAAACCAAATAAGCAAATGCACAGGGATGGAGGCAGAGTATATTGGAGCACATTTTAGAGCTAATCAGAAAGATCTTTCTCTTCAACAAACTCTAAATTTTTCCCATTTGCCAGCTTGCCACAAAGACCTTTGTGTCTACTTTAGATCGAAAGTCAGTCACTTAAGATCAATATTTCAACTGAGTTCCATGCGTTTTTTGCCAAAATTTCATGGTCTCATCATTGGTCACTCTCAAATCTTGGTAAAACAGGCAAAATAAGGTTTCCATGGGCTGAATCTTGAGATATGAAATATCCAGATGACGTCGCATTAGCATGCTGGAGGAAAGAAAAGAAAGTTTGGTTTTGTCAAAATGCAGGGTCTGGAGAAGGAAATTTTATATAGAAAATGCTATTTTTACCAATGTCTCAATCAGGAGCCTGAATGTGAAAAATGTTACTGAAATAATGAAGAAATTGTATCTGTCTGCTTGAGTGAAGGGCACTGTTGTGTCTTGAATTCATGATTAAGAATAAATTAATTATATTGCAATCTAGGTTGTGATTCCATTATCTTCATTATTTTTGAAGGCAGAGTTAGCCCATTCCAGGTTGTTGCAATCAGTCAGTGAAAACAAGTGAAAAAGCAGCTGAAAAAAAAAGGCAGTCTTTGCCTCACCATAATCCCACTTTGCATCAACTCACTTCACAGCCTAAGACCCCACACAGGCCTATACAAGGTCTTTACACTTGACTTCAGTTTGGAAAAATATTTATTTATTAATAATGGACTTACATCCAGTTATGTGCGAAAAAGAATTCAGAACAATTAATTTTATTAATATTGTTCTTGATATCACTCAGTAATATTTGCTTAAAAATATTAATGGTTAAGAATATATGAAAGTCATATATTTGAACTGCAAATAAAGACATGAATGAAAGTGATCCTCGCAGTAATGTGCGAGTAATTACTGCGAGGATCACTTTCATTCACGTCTTTATCCACAGTTCGAATATATGACTTTCATATATTCTTAACCATTTATTCATCACTTCAGGGGTTTATTTAGAACCAACATCATGATCAGCTCCCAGTTGGCTTGTTAGCTTAGTTGGTAGAGCACTGCACTGGTATCACAGAGGTCATGGGTTCAAATCCTGTACAGGCCTGAATTTTTTTCAGGCCTTATTTTCACTACTGCCTAATTAGTGCACATTACTGCGAGGATCACTTTCATTCACAAAAATATTAAAGTTGAGAGACTCAAACCCCCTGAAAATAATAATATTACTTTTTCTTTGCAAAGGTATCTACCTACCTCAAGAGCCTGCCGCTGACTCAATGACATGTCAGCTGGGTTGCGAATGACCTGTCAATGAAAGCATAGAGTTCATTATTTAATTTACATTTGAAAATTAATGGATTTGGGCAGAGCACTTACTGGGGTGTCGTGTAGTTTTACAACTGGAGCAGTGGAAGTTTCTGGTCCTATTGAGCGGTTCGAGGGGAGATTTGACCTGGAATTGAAAAAAATAAATTTTCAAATAAAATAATCTCTAGGTGGCACTGAATCCTTCAGGGGTAGGATTGTCTTCAGTCATTATCATTTGTTGACCACATTTGATAGAAACTAACACTACTCAAGATAAAACACCAGCAGAGTGTACAGAAGATTGTCCAAATGTTTTCAAGGCTCCACATGTGCTGGTTTATAGCATTAAAATTCTGATCTCCAAAACTCAATTTTCAGCAGGTAGGGATTTCATGCCCTAAATATGTCAGTTGATTGTCATATTGATGTGGCAGCCAATATTTGGTTAACAGTTTGCCAATATAGCTGAGTCTGTCCTATTTATTGACTATTAACCCATCATTGGTTAGCCCTTTAAGCATGCAGTGTTGTCTGGCATTTTGCAGGGTTAACTCTTGTTTTTTTTTCTGATGAAAACATATAACCAATGTCTAGTTTCTTCCTCAAATTTTGTCATAGTTTTGATTAATTGGTAACAGGACTTCATGTCATATAATTCTGTCTGTAATCATGCTCATGATTAACAAATTGGACTCCTGCTTTGTAGTCATCCAATTTTTTTTTAATTATCACTTGTATGATTGCAGACCAAATCGAACTCCCTCAGTCCTATCACCATTATTGACTATTGGTTAAGTGTTAAGTGTTGTTCTACAGTAAAGAGTTTATCATTCTATTATTACTGGCCCACTAACACCTGAAATTTGACAAGCTCTGAAAAAATAACTGATTGCTTCTCAGCCAATATATCAACCAATAAATTGCCCTTTATATCAACCTAGCCTACAAAAAATAAATAAAGAGGAAAAATGAAGCAGGACTGGAGGCCAATGTTCCTCTAGCATGTAAAATTTTCTTTGCACTAAGGGAATTGAAAGTGTCTTTTATTTACCTATCATGTGCTAGTTTCCCTTTCAAGAGTGGCAGAGGAAACAAATCGATATTTCTTAGGAAAACGTTAACCATCAGTTATCAGATATCATTTCAAATATTTCCTAAAATGTTCTAAACTTTTGATCTTTCATTACTGACAATGAAACAGTGGACAGCCTTAGAGAAAAAAAAAGATGACATCACAGAATTTCAACAAAGCAATTTGCATTTTATCTTTGCTCCCTAGGCTATAAAAACTATAAAATTTTAACCAGAAGAACACTAGTACTTAAAAAAAAACATTTGTTGGGCCACACTTACCCCATAACACTCCCTTGCCCTTGATTCAAAAGCATCTGTCGTTTTTGCTGAAGATCTTGAAGAATCTGCCGGTTTTGTGATTCTGCCATTACAGAACGCGAAAGATCAAAGCGAGATTTATTTTCACCCGAAACGAGAGAATATAATAAAGATGAAATTTTTTCTTGGAATCTGAAGTTTTTTTAAAATAAATTTAATCCTTCGACTCCTTTCATTTAATTCTTAATTTTGACGCCTACTTCGCCATACAACTGCCTTTGCAAAAATCAATAATTATTTATCGATTCGCTAAATAATGAAAGGCAACTTGGGTACTTGTCAATAAATTATGCATCAAACAGGACCGCGAGTTTCGAAGCGAAGAATAAGTACCGCTCGGGGTTTTCTGATAGTCACAGACAGTTCCCACATCCGGTCACTGGTTATCGCTTTATTACGGACAGGAATACTTACCTTGCCCTCCTTGGGGCTGGAACGCCATCACAGGCTATCAAGGTTCCTCTGTATATAATTTTAACCGACCGATCGACATTCAAGAAAAGTCGCAAGCCTAGTCTGCCATGTTGTTTAACTACTCGAACCAGCCTCCCGCGTCCCTTTCGCGTGCCGAGAGCGAGACGCGTGACAGCTAGTTGTGCAATCCTGGTCACGCTGTTCCAAACTAAATTCGTGATAATCTTGTGGTTCACACCATGCACTCTTAGCTCAGGTGATTTTTTTCTTTGAAAATATTTAATTGGGTAGCTTTGTGTTCTTCAGTGGCTCCTGACTGTGTTTCTTTTTCTTTGGCCATAACTGTCGCCGTGAGGAATTTTGAGTGCAATGGAGCTGTGCAATTTACTTCTAGCAGTTCAGCTGATATACAGCGTCCGTGCAGGTACGTGGGGTTGAGGCATTGATTTTCTGTTTGTGGCGATTATAAAATCTCAAACTTTTGTTTTATGGAGAGAGGTGAAGGTGGAGAACCTTGAGTGGACTAGCATCGCATCTTAGGAGAGTACATACACTCTTGGTTGCTCCATATAACAGAAAAAAGGATATGCCACGTTTGCATGCCCTTTACACCCTAACATCAGTATGCATATTCTCCATACTGCTTTTATATATTTCTCAAGAAACCGACAATGAGAAATTGATTAACAATCAAGGGCTTCTGTGGTTGGTAATCATTTCTTTTATCAATCTTATCAACCTTAATGTTTGATTCAGCGGTGAGGAATTCGATGCTAGTCACCCTAACGAGTCAAAGAATTAATAATTGAAATTTAATTTGTTTTCTCGTTCAAGAATTCGACATTCAGCAAGCAGTTGTGATATCACGTCATGGAAGCCGTACACTTCTTTCCAAAGATCACAGCACCTTTGAGGAAGGAAGTGACAGTCAGCTGACGATAAGAGGAATGAATCAAATGTTCCAAGCTGGAGAGTTTGTTAGAGAACATTATCAAAAAGCTGGCTTCTTGTCTGATGTGTATTCTCCTCAGGATGTGTATGTGAGGTCTAGTGACTATTCCAGAACACTTAACAGGTAAATTGTATAACAGAAGACAGTTTTTTAAGAGTTCCAGATCATTGTGTTACAGTATTTCTTGAAGCCAAAGAGTAGATGTTGTGGTATCATCCTTAGTATGCTGGACTCCTAGTCCAAAACCCTTGTTTTAGCATTAACCACATTCAGCTGTAAGGGAAAGTAGGTGAAATCCAGGGGTGTAACCTGTAATTCACTAGCACCCCATCTAGGGAGGAGAAGCTTTCAATCCTGCTTCATCCTGTAGAAAACAGGACAAACTGTTGCAGCCATATGCAAAATACAGTGCATTTATCAAACAAACCGACATCAATCTGGATTAAAGCACACACATACAGGGCATGTCATTGTCTCATAGATACGCATGTTAAATCATCATCTAACAATATGCATGGTTTATTAAACAAGATATTAGTCTGACAGTTGAGGAGGTAGAACTTAAATGCTCACAAATACTTCACAAATAGAGTAATAGTGTGCTACAATTACATTTCTAAACTCTTCACACCATAACATCAGTATACACATTCTCCTTACTGTTCCCCATTCATTTCTTAAGATGCTGACAAGGAGAATCTGTTTAACAATCAGGAGCTTTGTTAGTTGGTGATCATTTCCTTTATTCTCATGACCTTAATGTTTGATTAAGGGCTGATATTGTAAGGAGAAATTAGATGCTAGTCACTCTAAGGATTCAAAAGGTTAATATCCATGTTTTATCTTTTAGTGCATTGAGCTTTCTCCTTGGACTTTATCCACCAAGAAATCAGTCCCTAAATGTTTCCTATGCTGGGCAAGTTTTCTATGCACCTTACAACATACAACAGGTTTGTCTTTTTTTTTTTAATTTATGATTGATATCAGGCTGTGATTCATCTGAGGTCTGGCAGCTGCATGACATACACCCCCTCTAACCTGTCATATAAGGTTTGGCAGCTTCATGACATACACCCCCTCTAACCTGTTCATCTGAGGTCTGGCAGCTGCCCGACATACACCCCCTCTAACCTGTCATCTGAGGTCTGGCAGCTGCATGACATACACCAGCTCTAACCTGTCATCTGAGGTCTGGCAGCTGCATGACATACACCCGCTCTAACCTGTCATCTGAGGTCTGGCAGCTGCATGACATACACCCCCTCTAACCTGTTCATCTGAGGTTTGGCTGCTGCATGACATACACCCCCTCTAACCTGTCATCTGAGGTTTGGCAGCTACATGACATACACCCCCTCTAACCTGTTCATCTGAGGTTTGGCTGCTGCATGACATACACCCCCTCTAACCTGTCATCTGAGGTCTGGCAGCTGCATGACATACACCCCCTCTAACCTGTTCATCTGAGGTTTGGCTGCTGCATGACATACACCCCCTCTAACCTGTCATATAGGGTTTGGCAGCTTCGTGACATTCACCCCCTCTAACCTGTTCATCTGAGGTCTGGCAACTGCATGACATACACCCCCTCTAACCTGTCATCTGAGGTTTGGCAACTGCATGACATACATCCGCTCTAACCTGTTCATCTGAGGTCTGGCAACTGCATGACATACACCCCCTCTAACCTGTCATCTGAGGTTTGGCAGCTACATGACATACATCCGCTCTAACCTGTTCATCTGAGGTTTGGCTGCTGCATGACATACACCCCATCTAACCTGTCATCTGAGGTTTGGCAGCTACATGACATACACCCCCTCTAACCTGTTCATCTGAGGTTTGGCTGCTGCATGACATACACCCCCTCTAACCTGTCATCTGAGGTCTGGCAGCTGCATGACATACACCCCCTCTAACCTGTTCATCTGAGGTTTGGCTGCTGCATGACATACACCCCCTCTAACCTGTCATATAGGGTTTGGCAGCTTCGTGACATTCACCCCCTCTAACCTGTCATCTGAGGTTTGGCAGCTACATGACATACACCCCCTCTAACCTGTTCATCTGAGGTTTGGCTGCTGCATGACATACACCCCCTCTAACCTGTCATCTGAGGTCTGGCAGCTGCATGACATACACCCCCTCTAACCTGTTCATCTGAGGTTTGGCTGCTGCATGACATACACCCCCTCTAACCTGTCATATAGGGTTTGGCAGCTTCGTGACATTCACCCCCTCTAACCTGTTCATCTGAGGTCTGGCAACTGCATGACATACACCCCCTCTAACCTGTCATCTGAGGTTTGGCAACTGCATGACATACATCCGCTCTAACCTGTTCATCTGAGGTCTGGCAACTGCATGACATACACCCCCTCTAACCTGTCATCTGAGGTTTGGCAGCTACATGACATACACCCGCTCTAACCTGTTCATCTGAGGTTTGGCTGCTGCATGACATACACTTCCTCTAACCTGTCCCACACCTTCTTCCAGTTTTGAAAAAAATTGTACTTTCCACTAATTCACTTACTATATTCACTTACTTATAAAGATATCCTGATGACAGCTGTGAGTGGTAATCTTGTAAAGTCTATTGTTGATACTTCTCCCATAGTGCTTACAAAGAGAATTTGTTGAACAATCAAGAACTTCTTTATTTGGTGATAATTTCGTTTACTTACACAACCTTAGTGTTCAATGCCGTAAGTGATTTTTGAGGAGAGGTTGTATGCTTTTAACTCTTAGGGGTCAAATGGTTGGATATTATTTACTCATTCATTTATTATTCATATTTCTATCTTCTTATTTATTTTGTTTTTGACAGGTTCCAATACACACAGTTGCAGCAGAAAATGATCAGGTGCTTAGAGCATGGCTGGCTTGCCCTGAGCTTCAGAAAAAACTTGCAGAGTTTTACACAAGCTCAGAGTTTAAGAAAAAGGAAAGTGAGAGTGCAGAACTACGAAAACAGCTTGAAAACATTCTGGGTGTTAAGAAGATTGACCTTAAAGACTTCTACAATGTGTAAGTAATGTTATTAGAAGATAATTTTAGATTGCTTCATAAAAAAGGATGGCAAAGGGTCTGCAGTGTTTCCTCAGTATTTCCCTAAAACCTTGCACACAAGAAGAGAGATTTGAAGTTTTCTCTTTTAAATCTGTGATGCATGAAATATACGTGACTCCTAATTTTTTCTTAAAATTTTTTAATAATGGAGGATCAGGACCCCCTTTTGCTACTCTCCCTAACATGGAAGAATGGAAGAGTGTATCCACCAAACAGTGCAGTGATATTGTTATTTTCTGGCAGGTATGATTTTATTCATCTTCATCAACTGTATAACCACACCTATCTGAATATTTCTGCCGAGCAGTGGAAACAAGTTGTGAATCTGGCTGACTGGGTTGAGTATCGTAAATACAGCAAAGAAATGATTGGTGATATAGGTGGAGGGCTGTTGGCTAATGAGATTGCAGAGAGCTTCAGTGACTTTGCAGCTAAAAAGACCAAGACAAAGGTGTGTCTCTTAATAGCAAACATCCTGTTGATAGCTTAAGGTGTTTTTGACCTCCTCAATGCCTCCTATTGAGTTTAAGAGGCATTACTATGTTAAAGACATGAGGACCCCAACTAAGGGAGAATGTTGTACCCTTAGTGGAGACGTCCGGGTCCGAGACCTGTAGTCTGCAGCTCGGCACACCGCGCGGAACTCTGGGAATGAGACTCATTTTCGTGCGCCTTACTCCCAGGGTTCTGCGCACGCTAACATCTATTGGTTTTTTTTTTCGCTGATTTTTTGGAATCGCGCGCCGGACTTTACTGAGAATGAGGGACTGTTCGTGTTCTATGCATGTGGACAGAACAAAACATGTCTTTTGGTACTGGAGTTCGTGGAGTTGGTGGAATTGATATGCTTGATAACACCAAAAATGTGTAGGTGACGCAACTAGTAAAGAGATATCAAATAAGTGACATGCGTTTGTTAAAATCAGGGGTCTTGTAATCGTTCAGGTAGAGAGCTTAAAAGGATAAAGGGGGTAAGTTTCTAAAGAAACTGTGGTGCTGCGTCGGTGGAAGAGTATAACAGGTAATTTGGTATTATTTGATAACGTAAATTGGCCACCGTAAAGAGTTTCTAAGCTATATTTCAAGCCTTAGCTTTACGTCATTCGCTCTAACGAATCGCTATCGCTGGAAACGTCAGCTTTGACTTCACCAGTTATGTATCTTATTTTTCAGCTCTTGTATTACTCCGCACATTATCCAACGATGTTTTCTCTGTTTTCCTCGCTTGGTTTAAATAAAGCGGCTAAAAGTGCCTTGAGAAAAATTCCATATTATGCTTCCTTGATATTGATTGAGCTGCTACATGATAAGTCAACTGGTAAGATGATCGTTCAGTTTTCTTTCAAGAATGGTTTGGAGGTAAGCGCTTTGTGACTTTTTAAATTCGTAATATTGGTTCAGAAAATCGGCATTTTCCAGAAGGCTTGTTGAAGTTTAACAACAGCTAGTGCACCCTGTTTTTTCCTTCACGTAAGAGCTGAGGAACCCAAGAAAAAAGAATAGTGTGAAATTATTCGTAGCCTGGTCTTCACTTGCGACGCAAGCGCAAAGCCAAGTATAAGCTTCACAGAGATGACCGCCTCGACGCAAGCACAAGTGCTGGCACAAAACAAAGGAAGAATTCTCATCCTTGTGCTTGCACTTGCGTCTTAGCCGTGTTCACGGTGAAATAACAGCTGTTGTCTTTGCGTTTGTGCTTGCGTTTGTGCTTGCGTAGCTAGTGAAAACCAGATGTGAACTTTTTTATCGGCATGTCGCTATAATTTTTTCAGCGGAAGTTCCGAAATCCCCGTTATCTTTCTTGCACAAATTTTTTTTTTTGTGGGAAAAGTGGTGTGAAATGCTCTCTGTTGTATCTTGGCCAGTGTCTTACAACATGGAGTGGCTGTAGTATTGATGAAAATATTTTCCGTAGGTTATTCTGTTTTCGCATATTATATCAAGCGATCTCTAGATGACGTTTTTTCGGTTGTCACACAAAGCACAAAGTGCACCACACTGTTAAGTATTTTTGCGGCACTCGGGATTTTCCTGATGTCAAAATAATCGCGAGCTTGTCATCCGGTGGGGAAAAAAGAACATAACTGGGAAATTGTGAGGCTGAGGCATGACCATATTGCATCAGTACGCTTACGTCAAAAAGTTGTCTCACAAACGTTAAAAATTGCGCTAAGTCAAGTGCTTGGTTTCTTGCCGTGAGTTTTCGCAAAACTTTGTGACCGCGAAAAGTGGTAATAATAAGGTTTTAGAATGGAATTTTTTTCTCCTCAGGGGCCATTGGTAAAATACAGCATTCCCGAGTGCAAGGACACGTGCGAACTGGACGAGTTTGTAAAACTTGTGAAATCTCTCCAAGTTCGTGACGTTACCTCGTGGTGTCACGCATGTGGCAACACCCAATTGTCACGCTGCCAAGTAACGCAACAGCAGACCGTTTGTCCTACTTTGGAAACTAAGGAACCCAGACTTTCGGGAACTGGTGGTTTTTTCCTCGGCTCTTTTGTCACGCTGCTCATAGTGATATGTGTCACAGCCTTGTGGCATTTTTATCTGCGCAAGCGCTGTTTACTTGGCGGAACCTACCCGCGCCCAAGGAAAGGCCTTTCTGATTTGGAAAATACTTCCTCGCCGGGTGTGATTTAAGGCAAAGGAAATAATTTTGATTCCAGTGCGCCTGGTGTGCTAGAGGGAGGTACAAGGGAGGGGAGGGGGCATATTTTCTATCAATACAAAGGGTAGTGTGCCGCGCAGTCGTTCTTCAGGATATCGGGTAACACTTCCCCCAAGAGATATTTCTTTCAGGGGAGGGGGGGGGGAGGCGGGGCCTTGTGAGCTGCCACATAAAGACTGCTAAAAGACACCAACTTCGTCCTCAGGGTTTCTCAGTCAGGTTTTTCCAAGATGGTGGCCGGTCTAAAGAATCCCTTTCAATCCGCTGCCATCTTGAAAACTGACCAAACATGCCTTGGGAACGAGATGGGAGAAACGTAAGAGGGAACTGACCGCGAGATAAATAGAGATCTGGGTAAAGCACTGGCCAGTTCACTATGTTATATTGAAGAGAAAGACCCTGAACTCTGTCAGCGCTTCTCTCCACTCATGAGTATACATTGACAAACCCTGTAATTGCTCGAGTAAGAAATCTACGCAGAAATAAATACAACCAAAAGATTTTCACGCAATGTTGAAAAAAGTGAATGCTTTTCTGTAGGCAGATGATTTTTAACGAAGTCGTTGAAACTGAAGGCATTGCGATTGAATTTAATTATTCCAGGACAACTTTTTAATTATGAAAACTGAGATTTTAAACAAAATTAAAGGAAAGAATTATATTATAACCCTCTTGTGATTCACGAGTTGTCTTTGATTTTCTTTTGTCTCGTAACGCCTGAGGTTGCGGTACATAACCAGTATGTAACGTTGCGCCTTTCATCAGTCCCATGGCTTAGCTTTGGTTTCCTGAATTAATCCTGTGTTCTTGAATTACACCTTTGATTAAAAAGCACTAAATGACTGGCCCGATTGGAAACAGTGGGCTTCGTTTCCTGAGACTCCTAATGTAACAACGTTGAGATTCGTGGAGGAACAAACTTCCAGTTTTTTTTTTTACACTTCCCCACTCAAAAGTAGCACGCATTATTTTCGGAATCGTTTCTACAATTATTTTCTTAACGCGCGCTCAAATTTGATCAAGATCAAGGGCGAGTTGAAAGTTCAAGTTATTGTTTCCGCAGAGGTTAATGACTTTTGATAAGTTTTCCTCCAACTGGGAAATGTATTTGAGTTCGGAGGTATAACGATCACTCTAGCTTAATTAAAGAGTTTGTTTGACTTGGAATCCCTTTGTATTTGAACCTGTGTCCGGAGATAAAATTAACATGTTACTAGCTCGGTTTCTCGGTGCGTACAATAGTTTACGAACCTGGTTTTTTCCCGCTTGCTCTATAACTTACGGTACGGACCTCGAACTCAGTTGGTAAGAGGTGGTTATTCCCCTCCCGCTGCGAATAATTTGGAAATATAAAACGACAAATGACGCAGTCTTTGACCTGTATTGTAAATTTTTTTTAGCAAAAGGAAATGTAAAGCTAGCCATAAGAAAAAAAGGCAGTCAAAGGCTGCATGTGGCCACTGATATAGCATTATTAAGTTGTATAATGACGCTAGAAGATAGTTTTTGGAGAGATTTATATTCGCATGCAAAACAGAAAACACCCATCCCACAGTTTACGAGTACCCTAATCCACCAAAGAGAGATGATTAAAGACTATCGTGACTAACTGACATTCAACCATTAATCAAATCATCATATTTACAACAGTCATTATGATAACAATAACAGTATAATAATAATTTAAAAGGGCTGTACCTCCCTATACTTCTCTAAATTTTGCTTGTTTTAACAAATTTTTTTTTTTGTTTCAATTCCATTTTTGTAAGACTTTTCTGTCATACTACAACACATTCGGTGTTTTAGGATATTCCACCGTTCCTCCGTGCTATCATTCCATGTAATAGTGCTGAAGGGATCGTATTTCGCATCTTGTTCGCTTCGCAAACTTAAAGACCCACTTGGCAATAAATCGTTATTTCAAACGGTAAAATTCTCTCTTTTCAAAGATAAAATAATTTTCCTCAAAATTTCCATAATATGCAGATCACACCTATTGAAATATTTCTGCAAGAGAAGTTTTGATCTAAATTACGCGTTAGTGATGTCAATGTATAAGTATTTAGGGATGTAAATGTCAGGGCAAACTGAAAAAATAACAATCTAGAACTTTAGGTCTAAAATCACCAAAGGAAAGAACATAAATTTCAGAAACAGAAACCAGAATTCAAAATCGCCCATTAGGGTCCAAATCCAAAATTTGCCACTGGTATCCAAAATTAAAAAATCAGCCACAAGTGTTCAAAATCCAAAATCGGCCAGAAGTGACCAAAATCCACAATCGGCCAGAAGTGACCAAAATCCAAAATCGGCCAGAAGTGACCAAAATCCACAATCGGCCACTAGTGTCTAAGATTCAAAATCGGCCACTAGTGTCCAAAATTCAAAATCGGCAACTACTGTCCAAAAATTAAAGCAGCTACTACTGTCCAAATTCCAAAATCGGCCACTAATGTCCAAATCAAAAATCGGCCACTAATGTCCAAATCAAAAATCGGCCACTAATAACTAAAATCCAAAATGGGCCGCTAGGGTTCAGAATCCAAAATCGGCCACTAGCAATCAAAATCAAAAATCGACCACTAGTGTTTAAAATTAAAAATCGGCCACTAGCATCCAAAATGAACAATCGGCCACTAGGGTTCAAAATTCAGAATTCCAAAATGCATGACCGATCACTAGTGTCCAAAATTCCAAATCAGCCGCTAGTGTCCAAAAATTAAGATCAGCCACTAATGTCCAAATTCCAAAATCGGCCACTAATGTCCAAAGTCCAAAATCAGCCATTAGTGTCCAAAATCCAAAATCGGCCACTAGGGTCTAAAATCCAAAATCGGCCACAAGGGTCCAAAATCCAAAATCGCCCACTAGTGTCCAAAATCCAAAATCGCCCACTGGTGTCCAAAATTCAAAATCGCCCACTGGTGTCCAAAATTCAAAATCGCCCACAAGTGTCCAAAATCCAAAATCGCCCACAAGTGTCCAAAATCCAAAATCGCCCACTAGTGTCCAAAATCCAAAATCGCCCACTAGTGTCCAAAATCCAAAATCGCCCACAAGTGTCCAAAATCCAAAATCGGCCACAAGTGTCCAAAATCCAAAATCGGCCACAAGTGTCAAAAATCCAAAATCGCCCACTAGTGTCCAAAATCCAAAATCGCCCACTGGTGTCCAAAATCCAAAATCGCCCACTGGTGTCCAAAATTCAAAATCGCCCACAAGTGTCCAAAATCCAAAATCGCCCACTAGTGTCCAAAATTCAAAATCGCCCACGAGAGTCCAAAATCCAAAATCGCCCACGAGTGTCCAAAATCCAAAATCGCCCACGAGTGTCCAAAATCCAGAATCGCCCACGAGTGTCCAAAATCGCCCACAAGTGTCCAAAATCCAAAATCCAAAATCGCCCACTAGTGTCCAAAATCCAAAATCGCCCACAAGTGTCCAAAATCCAAAATCGCCCACTAGTGTCCAAAATCCAAAATCGCCCACTAGTGTCCAAAATCCAAAATCGCCCACTAGTGTCCAAAATCTAAAATCGGTGACTACTGTCCAAAATCCAAAATCGGCCACTAGTGTCCAAAATCAAAAATCGCCCACTAGTGTCCAAAATCCAAAATCAGCCATTAGTGTCCAAAATCCAAAATCGCCCACGAGTGTCCAAAATCCAAAATCGCCCACGAGTGTCCAAAATCCAAAATCGCCCACTAGTGTCCAAAATCTTAAATTGGTCACTACTGTCCAAAATCCAAAATCGGCCACTAGGGTCCAAAATCCAAAATCGGCCACTAGTGTCCAAAAACCAAAATCGGCCACTAGTGTCCAAAATTCAAAATCGCCCACAAGTGTCCAAAATCCAAAATCTCCCACTAGTGTCCAAAATCCAAAATCGGCCACTAGGGTCCAAAATCCAAAATCGCCCACTGGTGTCCAAAATTCAAAATCGCCCACAAGTGTCCAAAATCCAAAATGGGCCACTAATGTCCAAAATCCAAAGTCGGCCGCTAATGTCCTAAATTCAAAATCGGCCACTAGGGACCAAAATCCATAATCGGCCACTAATGTCCAAAATCCAAAATAGGCCACTAGGGTCCAAAATCCAAAATCGGCCACTAGGGTCCAAAATCCAAAATCGCTCACTACTGTCCAAAATTCAAAATCGCCCACAAGTGTCCAAAATCCAAAATCGGCCACTAGTGTCCAAAATTCAAAATCGCCCACAAGTGTCCAAAATCCAAAATCGGCCACTAGTGTCCAAAATGTTAAATCCAAAATCGGCCACTAATTTCCTAAATTCAGAATCGGCCACTAGGGTCCAAAATCCAAAATCAGCCACTAGAGACCAAAATCCAAAATCAGCTACTTGGGTCCAAGGTCTAAAATCCAAAATTTTCTAAATCGGCTACTATGATCTTAAATCCAAAATCGGCCACCAGGGTCCAAAATCCAAAATCGATCACTATGGTCCAAAATCTAAAAATTTCAAATTCAAAAACTCAAATTCGGCCAGCAGCATCTTAACTAAAAAATTGACTAGGCCAGTAGGGTCCTAAATCTCTAATGGGATATTCCTTTAGTTCTTGCTTGACACTTAAGAAGACAGCAAAAGACGTGAAACACCTGACAGTTATTTCAGGATGGTGCGTTATCAAAAAAAAATATTTTCCTCGCAGAAAAATCTTAATAGATCTGATTGGGGCATCTTTAAAACTTCGCAGAAAGATTTTCACCGTTTGAATCAGCAGAATAAAACCGTTATTGGAGACTAACGGATAAAGGAACAGTTAGATTCTTGAGCTAGGCCCTATGTAGAAAACGTAAATTAGCATTTCTACTGTTATTATTATTATTAGTTTTGTCATCATGATTATTTGTCACTATATAATCTTTGGTGGAATATAAAGTAGTCTCTATATATTTGAATCATCTTTCCCTTGTGGAACAGGGCACTCATAAATGTGTGGGGTGCAGCTGGTTTTCTGTTTTGCAAGTAAATACAAATATTTTGCAGCACTACCTTCTAGCGTCATTAGACAACCTCTAGTTATTTTCAATGCTACATACAGGCTTAGACTGCCCATTTGTATCCCTTTGTGATTTTTTCGTAAACAGCGTGTAGAGTATTCTTAGCCGTGAAGCTTCTGTGCGGAGCACGAAAGCGGAGCCCAGTAACGAAGAAAATACGAAAACCCATTAGGTCGAGATATTTTGATGGGCGGAAGTCAGCCACGTGCGGGTGCGTCTGCATGCGAAACCGTATTTTGTTTACGCGATAGGCTGCATTGTGGGCTCAACGTGAGGTAGCTCTTATGGTTAGTAAATACTGAAACTTATAAAAACAAAGAAAAGAAATCAAAGTAAAGAAAGCGCATTAAATATGAACTAATTTGAGCTCAGCTCTTAGGCTCCGCTAAATTATATATACGAGTCATTTAATTAGTTGAAAATTAATTGCACTTTGTTTCCTACGGAATAAATTTTTGGCAGTAATTCACAAGGAGCACCAACTTTTCCTAAATAGTCAAGACCGCACAGCTAAATCATTTGCAATTTTTGTTTGTTCGGAGAAACTCATATTTTTGAGTTTGTCGTTTAATAAGCACATCTACAGCTCTAAAACTACTTCAGAGAGAAGAATTCTTTAATATAATTTGATTTTATCTCATCCAAGAAAAACGTACATGATGACACATAGGCGTTGAACGACTTTCAAAGAAAGAGTGACTAAACCTCTCGGAATCGTCTTTAAAGGTGTTAATAGGGACCTTAAGCAAACCACGACGGCGACAGCAACGAGGACATGGAAAAACAAAAGATCCAATTGGCAGAACAATATCTCAGCACGTGCGTTTTAAAACTTTGTACATTTCTTAGCCGTCCTATGCAAAACAGCAACGTGAAATCACCACAATTTGCGTCTTCTGCGAACCGAAACCGCGAACGCAAATTATTTTAATTTTCATTTGGAACTCAACGCTTCTTTTATACGTTATGCTGAAGTTGAGGTGTGTCGCCATATGAGACGGTAAACACATGCAGCCATTTTTTAAATTCTAATTGAAGGCAGAAATTCGTTTTTTAACCGAAGTCTGCCTTGGTGTTGCCATCCTGACTGCTTAAGGTCCCTAGTAATTCGACTATGTACGCCGCCGTCTTTGATACTTAGCGGCTTGGCCAGGTACCTTTAAAACAAGATTTTGTCAATTTGTCAATTCTTGGCGATCTGTTAAACAGTAGTAAGGTAAATAATAATATATTATAACAGACTGGTAATTAGTGATCCTGATTCTATGCGTCAACAATGAATTTAGCGATAACCAGAAAGCAGCTGTTTGAAATTATAAATTGCGCGTTGGGGTTTTGCGTGTGCAGCCAGTTAATTGGATTGGTTTTCAAAATGGTCTTTAGTAAAATTTTCGATAAATTTGAAGAAAATTTGATGACGATCTCACACCCTAGAATCTTTAACTGCAGCAAGTAGTGAATTTGTAAAATAATTTTATCCTTTAAACCCTAAGAGCGACTAGCATCTAATTTCTCCTCACAGTAATATTGCTGAATCATTGACTAGGGTCATGAGCATAACGGAAAAGATCGCCAACCTAAGAAGCTTTGATCCTCAAATGAATCCTCCTTGTCAGTACCAAAAGAAACAGATTGAGTAGAGTATGATGGGGTGCTGGGGTGTAAAAGATTAAAGACAGAAATAAATATAACAGATAAAATCTATATTCTATCTTACATTATAGAGACGTCTTTGAATTCAGACTTAATACTCTAACAAGAAAAGCGGTTTATTAAAATCTTCAAGTTGAAGTTTCTGTTAATCTATTGACACATCAAAAAAATTTGTAGAAAATGAGAATGTTTTTTGTTTGATCTTGAATAAGGTAAGAATTAGCCGGTTTGAAGTTTTATTTGGATTAACCACGCAACTCTGTCATGGTAAACCGGTTTAGATAAATTTATTCTTAGTATGCAAACTCCTAAGACACACATAAGTTAATTCTTAAGACAAAAGCAGGGTACCATACGTTTCGTCTTAGTGAAAATTGTTTTGCATAAACGCAAGACACCTTTGTTCCCTAAAGTATCATGTCCTTTTGTTTTCGTTTAAAGCATGAAATCCCTCTGGACAACTGAAATAAAGTAAACTGCGGTAGCATAGACAATTCAATGTTTTTTAACAATACGAAGGGTACGGCGGAAACTTATTAGCACTTTTACCAATGAGTAATTATTTTTTCGGGTCGCTATAACAACTATTGAAAACAAACTTGATAACAGACCTCTTAAGAGACAGAATTTAGATTCAAACTGCAGGAGAGAATTTAAATAACTCAGGGTCTTTGATTTGCTTATCAAAACAAATAACCGAGAACAATTTTTCACCGCCGTATATCGGTGGCTATGTATATCTGATCATTCGTCGAGGATTATCGAGGTTTACAACGAAGAACAAACAGCAAAAATGAGTTCAGATGTTGTTAAAGCGGACGTTGACACTCCAAAAGATACGAAAGCGGATAAAGCGGCTAAAAACTTAAAACCAACGAAAGGGAAAGAGCTAACGCCTGGCACGTCAAGTAAAACTCGTCCTCCAAGCACCGTCTCCGTTACTCAATCGATGGCTACGTCGTTTTCAAGACAAGACGGCCGACGCGTGCCCGAAATTGCCATGGAGAACACATTTAAAATGACACCTGATCGGAAATTTCCCGAGGGCGACGTTCGCTCCATACTCAAGGAAATTCTAACGGAGAGGCTGGCAGAAGCAAAGTACGATGCGGATCAGTGCAGGCAGCTTTCCAAAACAATTTCTGACACGGTGAAAAACCGCGTGAAGGATTTAAACATTCAGCGTTACAAGATTATTTGTCTTGTGCACATTGGACAGCTGGGGAATCAAGCAATGCGCATCGGAAGTAGGTGTCTTTGGGATACAAACTACGACACATTTGCTTCGTTTGAATTCACAAACGGGTCGCTCTTTGCGACCGCTACGGTTTATGGCGTTTATTTTGAATAGTGCACTGATTAATTTAACGCAGGGAAATAATTACGGACCATTTTATGTTCATAAAACCACGTTTGTGATGAGCTCTGTAACGTGTCTCAACGACCAAAAAGAGCGGCGTAAAAATTAGATTTAAAAGCGTTTTAAGATAATATAAATTGTAGCATTTACGTATCTTATGACCGATTTTTTCTACTAAATTTTTAATATAATTCACCTCTACATATTCTATTTGATTACCTAGTAACATTCCATTGAACTATTGTATTTCTAATAAGTTTATTTGGCTCACAAGTACTCGTGAATAAAGTTATTGGAGCAAGATCTTAGGTTCCACTCAGGCTGATTCTAAAAGTAGTTTCGATCCTACATTGATCGTAAGTAAGAGGTAAAAACAGGATGCACTGATTCTTAGACTAGTTACGGGAGGCAAATTTAGAAGTGCTTCTGGGGCCGAGAACCTCTAATACGTTGACAAACGTTGACAAAACCTTTGTTGTACATGCGGGTTAAACACAAGCTTTGTGATCGATTAAATATTTGTACATGTTTTTGTTGCTGTTTCTTAACGCGTCTGGAAAGCACAGTATAAATTAATCCGAAACTCCTCCGACTCATTTGATCTGCGGTGAGTTTAACCAACTTCAGGAAAAAGCCTGAAAAAAATCGAGGATTTGACGAGATTTGACCCCGTGCCTCCTTAAAGGGGGGGGGGGGCACTCCCTAATTCCTACAATAACAAAAAAATCGTTCTGTTTATCAATAAACCTCGAAGAATATTGGCTAACCAAATTTTTTGTAACCAAGAAACAGGAATAGGACCTTGAACTTAACCATCGTTTCATTCTTTCAAAATCAAAGTTTTAGAGGAGAGAGATCCACGGCCCTAAAGAAAGGAATCGACGTGCATCGTGAATGAAACTTGCAAACAATCCGTAAATTTTATCATTTTGATTAGTCAATTAATCGAAGATCGAATGCAACAGAGATTCCAAACCTCCGCTGGCCTGCATGCAGGCTCTCATTATCAGCATCACGGCACCAGCGTTCCTTCACCCACAGGAAAGAAGGAGGTCTGAAACACTGCGAGCCGGCGAGAGGTTCACAGGGGTCTAGCATTGTTAGTACCAGACCCCCAGTTAACCTCTTCCCGACACGTCCTAAGTCTTCCCGCGGGCGGAAAAACACGCGTCCTGTAGCGCTAACTATGAGGGCCACTCGCAGGCTGAAACCACCCATTCTCAGGTACTGTTTTACGCCTCCCGTTTGCGCTCAACATTCTCCCTTTATTTGAAATCTTTCTTCCGGAAAAAACCCACAGAAAATTAGTTTTCATGCTCTTTTTTAGTCTTTTAGTAGGATCCTTTCTGGTTTTTCTGTGGCAACTCGGGGTCTTTTTTGCGGGTATCTTAATATGACCCCGCAGCTGCTGGGTGCGGTAATGCAGTGAATTGCCTCGACCTCGAGGCCCTTGGTGTTGCATGGTACTGCATCTTACGGTTCTATAGTTTAAAAAAATTTCAGCAGGTAGGCTCACAGCCATTGCGCGAGTGGTCGCAGCTTTCCTCTCCCGAAACATGCTTTATTTTCATTTCAAAACTTTATCTCTAAACACCGACTTAATGGTAAAATTATTGTGGGCAAAAAGCCACGGAAAGGAATATGTTAAAACGCTTTCCTTCATAATAACGCGATTTCGCTTTAAAACCTTCCTCACCCCTTGCTTCCAAGCAAAAATTGGCAAATTATGTACCAAATGGATGGAAAATTATTTTTTTTATTGCTGTACGGTCGTGTTACAGGGTGCCTTGCACCATAAGAAAGCATCGTCGAGATGAAGATGCTTGGGGTTTCACGCCCCTTGAAAATCTAGTCTACATATTTCGAGGAATTATTGTGAGCATCTTTCGATTGAATGTCGCAAATAAAAGCCGAAGTGATCGCAACGACTGACCACACGAAAGGAAAATATCAAGAGGAGGCAATAAAAGCTCAAAGTTAGGACAGACAAAATGTCTCAAGCGCGAAGAAACGCGTGTAACCATGTTGCAATTGGTGTTAACTTTGAATCTGATTGGTTAACAGTGTTGGCACGGGTATTTCTGAGCCAATCACGATGCGAAGGAAAGAAAGATGGAATAAAATGAAACACGGGCTTTCCTCCTTGGGGAGGGGGATGAGGGCTGACTCTCTCGAATAGGAAAGTGGGAAAGGTAATTAAATTGCCATTAGTTTTGTTTTTTAGAGGAGTATTGTCAATATCTCTCTTCTTCTTTTACTTGTTTCAATGCCTCTTCGTAGGACACAACTTTCGGTCGGTTCTTTCTTATAAACTGTGGAGAGAAAAATTTGGAATATGTGACATATATCTCAGGTAGCGCATGTAATTGCCTCAGCGTGTAGCGCGATGCGCACGTAGGTGGGTGTTTTTAGCATGTTGCGAGATTTGTGCTTTGGGGCATGATATACGCGAGTGTTCACGCCGTAACACTCTTAAGAATGTATGAGCGATTGAGTTAGGCTCATCTTCTGCGTGATCTCCAGGGCAGTCCTTCCGTGATTTTAATGAAAAACGAGTTGCGTGCGTAAGCGCGCGAGTGTTAAAGTCGTAACGCGCGCAAAAGTGCATCAATGAGCTCGCATATCCATCTAACCTGTTGCGTGTCCTCGAGCGTGGTGTATCGGTAGTTGCTATTGACCCCTGTAGAATAAGACTCGTACATTCTCTGATTTATCTCCACAAACTGCTCCACCAGACGGATTTGCTCTCGCAGCATGTTATTTAACGCCACAATGGCCGGGTTATAAGCAGTCATGGCTGAAAGAGACGAGAGAAACACAACTGTAGATGATTTTACAAAGCAAATTCTATAGGTATATCTTATTACAATTACATGTACTTATTGGCAAAAGGTGGCGTGCGGATTCAGGAGGTGGAGTCCAGAATCCAGATAACTGAGCTTGGATTTGATCGAGTCATTTTGTTGTGTTCTTAGGTAAAGACTAGTGTCTCTCAAAGCACCTTCCTCCATCCAGGAGTATAAATGGGTACTGTTGAACGGTTGCAGAAACTTGATAAAATGTTGAGGCTTACAAGAAAGAGACGACCACTCCATTCAAGGAGGAGGAAGAAATACTCATTCCTGAAAAAAGGCTTGTTAGGCCTCTGAGGTGGGAGCAGAGGGGGGGCCTTAGTAAGAAGTGAGGGGGGGGGGGGCTGATAATCAGTCAGTCTGTCGGTCCATTGGTTGGAGAGTCAACCAATAGTTGCTCACTAGTGAATCAGTAAGTCACTTGATTAGTCAGCCAGTGGCCACTGGACTGGTGAGACTAACACCCCCAACCTTCCCCTATCACCCCCCACCTGTACCCTCTGCCAGGTTACTAAAATAGGTTCTTGAGAAAAAACCATGGCATAGAATTGTAGAAGAGGTTCAGTTAGGGTTAGTTCTGATTCAGCTTAAATAAGTAAACCTAAATTCACTGTTGGACTCTTTTTTTTTTTTTTAACCCTTTACACCCCAACATTAGTGTGCATATTCTCCATACTGTTCTCTACAAATTTCCCATGTACTGATAAGGAGAATTTGTTTAACAATCAAGAGCTTCTTCAGTTAGTGATCATTTCCTTTCTTCTCATCACCTGAATGTTTGTGTCAGCAGTGATGCTGATGGGAGAAATTAGATGCTAATCACTCTCAGGGGTTAAAGGTTAAACAATTTTTTTGGGTTGTTTTCTGTTAAAACAAAAAACAGTGAAAACAACCTGATCTGATTCATACCTTCCATGGCTTCTGGTGATACTGTATGAGTTGCTATAGGTGTGGGGTCCACATATTGCATTCCAAGCCGTGGGCCACTTGTTGCCATGCCAACACCAAGAGCTGATGAAAATGAGCAGTTGATTAATGCTATTCAGCCAATAAGCAGTCAATCTGTCAGCCCAACAGTTAGGGAGTCACTTGATCTATCAGCCACTCAGTTGATCAGCCTGTCAGTCAGTTAGTAAGTCATTTATTACATGTACGTCTGTAAGTAATTTAGCCAGTCATCCAGTCAGTCAGTCAGTCAATCAGACCATGGGCTAGTCACTCACCCACAAAGTCAGTCAGTCAGTCAGTCAGTTGGTCGATCACTAATTCAGCATGTCATCAGTAAAATATTCAGTCACTAGTGAATCATTTGGATGGTCATCAGTCAGTCAACCAGTTAGTTAGTCAATCAGACCATTAGCTAGTCTCTCACCCCCATAGTCGCTCAGTTGGCTTGTCTGTCAGTCAGTCATCAACTCAGTCAGTCATCAGTCGAATATTCAGACAGTCACTAATGAATCATTCAGACAGTCTTCAGTCAGTCAGTCATCAGTTGCTAACTTCATCCAGTTAGTTACCAAGAACATCAATTGATCAATAGCAGTCAGTCAATCCACTCACACTCATGACAGATGAAAAAAAGGAAGGAATACTAAACTAAGAGGAATTAAGTATGGCTTTGGATGAAGAAAATTAAAACTGATCACAAATGGCCGACATGGAGAACTTACACTGAAATTTTCAAGATTCCCAAACCAAGACACAACACTTTTAAGTTATTGTTATATATACCTGGTGGTACAGTAAACTGTTCTGTTGGAGGTAATGTTTGAACTCCCACATCATACCTGTATCTGTTGCGGCTGTCCTTTCCCTAAGATCAAGGAAATCATGATGAGAACAACTATAAAAATAAAAATATTAACATGACAAAATTTCAAAGTTACAAGAAAATCAGAGTGCCATTCCAGCTTCATTTTGGTGACCAATGATTACTTGTCTGTTTCATTCTTTACCTTGCGATTGCTGTATTCTGAAACACTTTGTTTTGACCTTGAATTGTCACTTGACCTTGGGTGTTTTGTTGACCTTGAACTCCTTGATGACCTTGCACTTTGTGAGGACCTGGAACTGTGTGAAGACCTTGATTTTTCTGATGACCTTGATTTTTCTGATGACCTTGAACTTTGAAATGACCTTGACCTTCTTGATGACCTTGAGCCCTTTGAGTCATTTTGAGTTTGTGAATGTGAATGCTCATTGTGTGTCTCGATCTCACTTAAAGATGAAAAATCACTTGTATATGAATTTTGCGATTTTGTCCTAGTCTTTTCTCTTTTTCTTGTTGTTTGATTTTCAACATCGCTCAAAGTTCTAGGAGGAGAACTTTCTTGCCTGTCTGTGATTTTATCATTTTTTCCATTGACAACATCAACCACATCTTCCTCTATTTCTTCTTCAACTTCATCTTCTGTCAAAACTTCAGCTGGTTCAGAAAGATCATTAACAACAGATCGTATGTCTTTGTCAGAGACAGTTAAACTTTTTATCTTGTCTTCCAGTTTATTATTTGCTTGCATTTTTTCTGATTGCCCATCATCACTGAAGGCAAGTTCTGCCATTTGTAATCCTTTCATAGGGTTTATGGAGCCATCAGATGTGTCTGGATTTGTTGGTGACGGAGATTGTGAGAACATCTGAACATTAACTTTAAAATCATCATCATCGTCATCATCATCTGCCTTTTCTGATGGAAGTCTTTCATCTACAAATACGATTATAATACATAAGTTGGTCTTGTATGTATGCTACAAAACTGACAAAAGAAATTTATTTTCTCTCACTCAACAGAAAAACAAAAACTCCAAAACGTAGTAAGAACAGCAGTTGAACACACTTGCATCTGCAGTAATACACTTGGCTCTGCCTTGTGTATCTCATTTTGACGTCATCTGTGATCTATTACGAACAGATACACTGCAACATGGCGTCATTACATGTTGCCAAGCAACACAGAGAAAAGTTGCAATGTAGCAATCAAAACTGTTGAAATTCCTTGTTTCTTTTCCCTGATCATTTTAAGCATTAGCGACGACTTCGAATATAGATGCTTCAGAAGTAATCTATGACATTGAAAGGCAGTGCTTTAAGTACTGTGATACGACGTGATATGACCCGGCGAGCTATCGTCCTGCTAATAAACTTGAGGTCACCAGAAAAATAGTCGGCTTGATTCGAAAGAACTTACCCAATTCCTCGTCTTCCATACTGGAGATCGAGATGTCTGGAGTTTTGTCTTCATCATCGCGGACCACTTTATCGAAACTGTTTCCTCTCCAAAGAGATCTGATTCCAGATTTTTTTTTTAATGTCTCTAAATATTCTTCAAGTTCTTTTGCAGAAGTTTCTTCTTCGATCAAGCTTCCTTTTCTTGTTAAATTTGAAGACGAAGTCTGTGACAGCCGCCTTGCCTGTTGAGCTGAATCCTTCCATTTTCCTTTCTTTGAAGACATCTTTTCAGATCTAAGACTAAACGCAAGATACACTAAAGTTTTGATAAAAAGTCGATGCCTGCTAAAGAAAACTGTTTTGAAACCTTCCGCTAACGGTTCGGAAATTCGAATTAAAGTCGATACACACTCGGACTTGATCGGATTACTTCGGAGATTGACTTGAGTGGTTACCAAGTTAAAAACAAAACGAAAGTAGTGTTTTGAGTAGAATATATTACTTTTGACTAAAATGGTTTGGCAAAGTTGTTACACTATTGTTTCGATTTTCTGTGTACTTACATCTTTTCTCTCGACGGAGCGGCATGATTGAAGATCAAGATGCAAGGAAGGAGCGTCAAAGAAATGGAGGAACTTAAACTGCTTTTACTGCACGTGTAATAGAGATTAAGTGCAACTTTCTTCTGAGTTCCTTGAATTGTGAAACACCGTCTTGACATGAGCACGGTTTCACCAGCTTCTCTTGAAGAAATATGCCTGAGCTTTATCAGTGCTAACATTGAAGATTTATGCCACAAAGATGTTAAAGGTGTCCAGTTCGACGAGGTTTCTTTTCAAAAACTTAGTTTTATTTCTCCGTTATTTCTCCCCGAACAACTGACAGACAATATTATGAGATGTCTCTCATGTGATGGAATACTGACAGATAGGACAGCATCTCTATTTGTTGATCCGAGGAGTTGTAGAATCAGAAAGTTCTACCTCAGGAAATGTCAGCTGAGTTTTTCAATGCTGAAACTACTCCTTGGAAAACATAAAGTTGTGAAACTAGACTTAACTGGAACAAAAACGTTGCCCTCGCCGTCTTTATTTTATCAACTGCTGAATGGAATGTCATCGACAGTGAGGGAGTTAAATTTGAGCTGCACATCATTTGTCTTGGACTTTGCTGCCATGAAGCCACTAAACTGTTTGACCCATTTGGATGTGAGCCATTGCTCTCTTATAAACGACCACTTGATGACAGTTGCTGCACAGAATTTGGATTGTTTACAACATATTAATATCTCTAACACTGCGATAAGACATGTCTCTTCATTCGGGAAACTAAGAGGTCAACTGAAGACATTAATCGCTTTTAACACATCAATAGCACGAACAAAACCTGCGGAGTTTAAGGACTTTGCATTATTACAGAAGCTTGATATTTCAAGAAGTTTTCATAGTAATTTGCGCTACGATGGGACAATTGATGAAATGCTTACAGACCAATGTATGATGCCAAACCTGGTCTCTTTGGATGTTTCAGGTGTTTCCACAGTAACAGCAGATGCTTTGCAGTCATTTCTTTTTTCTCATCCTAAACTCCAGTTCCTTGGCCTTTGTTTTACATCACTGAAATTACAAGAACATCTAGAAAGAATTTCTCCTTCTATTAAGGTAGAAATATCATGATAATAATATAATAAACTAATGATATGTAACAGTGAAAATATTTCATTGTTATGAACCAGAATGGTGGAAATCCTTAAAGCTTGCAGGAGATATTTGGCAATTTTCATAAAATGCCTTCAGAGTTTCATATTGTTAAGGGACTTGATGTGAAGTCCATACTCAAACTGAGTGGCCCATCTTGCTGCAGTTCACCCCCATTTACTCAGCATGAAGCAACTTAGAGGGTTACTATACTCCCTCCTTGGATAGGAGCTAGTATAGATCCCAGTCTATCATAAGATTACCTACATCAGGTTCTTTCCAAAGTGTTGCAACAGAGTTGGTCACTATACTTATGTGCAGTACAAATTGATTTTGTGCTAACATAAGGGATATGTGACTTGGCTGTATAATATTTAGCGTAATTTTCTGAAATCTTTTCATCCATCAACTGCTCTTTATACGAGCTTCTTCTTATACTATTTGCATCATAAAAGTCAACAACTGAATTAAATGTGGCATATCTTTCATCAGATCACGGGTGAAGCTACGGAGAAACAGATCCTTTCTTCATTACAAATGTACCCAGACAGAGCTGATTACATGAGAGAAGCTCTGCGTGGATTGTTTCGAATCAGCAATGATTGGACAGCAAGAAAACCACAATTTCTAGAGGTACACAATGAAATGGCTCAGTTAATTAACTTAAGGTTTGTTTGATTCCTTTCAGCTCTAAGAGTGATCATCTTATAAATTTTAAAAAAAGGTTCTAAACCTATATTCATTTTAAACTATAGTTTCATGATTTATGATCATAGCAATGTCGATATTTAAGCTCACTGACTTAATAACCACAAACCGCTTTTTCATTAAACATAGAAATTGCAGAATTCTCTTCATGCAGCCCAGAATTTGCCAACTACAGTTCAAAGGCTTGAGGAATTTTCTTTTCATTCCTATTGCTATATTTCTGATGAAAACCCTGCAGAAGTGAAAAAAATTCATTTGAGAATGCTATTTCTTAATATTTTTCTTTGTCAAAGGGGAAACTCTTACTTATATGATGCTTTGAAAGCCTTGGGGTTTAACCCTTTAACTCCCAAGATCTGTTTGTCAATTCTCCCTTCCAGTTACTAGACATTTCCTTGTAAATTGATTATGAGAATTTGGTGTTCAATCGAGGTAATAAACTGTATCTGATAAGTTTGAGTATTCTCGCTACTTGTTTGCTGTGTAGTGTATGAATACTATAGGGAGAAGGTACACTGTAATCACCTCTGGGAGTTAAAGGGTTAAATATATTTAATTTTTTTAAATTTCATTTACACAGCTTGTTCTTACTCCAATGGAAAAACATCCGGATGATCTTAACATTCAAATGGCAGCTACGTAAGTTAATATTCACTAAGATTCTTGTATAGTTATGACAATCATTCAAAATAAAACAATTTTGTTTATTAAAAAAAAAATTTCCCCAAAAATTTGATTATTGTTTTCAAATCAAAGTTTTGACCCTAGTGTATAAATGTGACTATTAAATAACATTTTGAATGTTCTTTTCAATTCAGAGCTTGTGTATTTAACATTATCAGAGAAAGAGGAAGAGAAGCAGACCCACAAGTGCATCCTCGTTTCTTAAGGTAAAATTATTACTGGATACATGATTCAATGTAGTTAAAACACTTTTGAAACAATATTAGAGGGTAGGTGTTGTCAAAAAACAAAATATAGCAGTACTCATCTGGGCAACCAGGTGGTTACCATGGTGATAAAGCCACAGCCCTCCTTCATGTACCCGTCAACACAACACCAAAAAACCAGAGTATGGAATGGTTACTTACTTAAAAGTTGGCAGAGGTGGGAGAAGGGAAGGGGGGGAGGGAAGGGGAGAAGTGCAAACCCTCCATGCCCCCCCTGCTACACCTCATTGGTTAAACTACTGCCTTAACAACCTGAGGTAGAAAGGTGGTTAATTTTCAATTTTGTTGTTTGATTAATTAAAAGTTATCAATTAGTCAGAATCTTTTTATTAAAAGTTAATATGCACTTAATGTAAGTTATGCCCGAACATGCACACTCTGATGACAGAATGATTCAGTGTGCATGATTATCTTTCATTGTCTTCTGTTTGTTTTTTCAGTAAAGTTGCATCTTTGGTTCTATTAACAATGAGAACCTTCTTAGTCAAGCATCAGGTAAGAATTTGCTTTATTTATTATAAATGAATCAAGACAAACAGTAGTCTACCACCAAGACTCTCTATTATATGTTCTGATTCTGCTTGATCTTATGTCAAAATGATAGAAGGATAATGAAACATCAGAAAATAACAAGAGTATAATTAATTAATGTATTCATTGACTGAGCAGAAGGAACAGACAAGGAATTCTTACACAGCCCTATGCCAATATTTTCTAGGTCTGCCTAGCCCAACACATACAATCACTCACTGTTTGTCAAGAGCACTACCTCTTTTTTGTTCTTTCCTTAATTAGCTTTTGAGGAACTGTCTGTTAATTTTGGAGTCACGACAAGTTCTCAAAAAAGCAGTAAGTAGAAATGATTCAAATATTGTAAATAATCTATAATTAATCCTTTAAACCCTAAGAGTGACTAGCATTAAATTTCTCCCCACAATATCACCCCTGAATCACACATTAAGGTCATGAGAATAAGGGAAATGATCATCAGCATAAGAAGCTTTTGATTGGTAAACAAATTCTCCTTGTCAGCACCTTAGGAAATGTATAGAGAACAGTATGGAGAATGTACTTACTGATTTTAGGGTGTAAAGGGTAAAACAGCTCCAGCGTGTTGAAGGAATCGCGGCTCTGAAAATTTAGGGCAGTAACTGTCGTGAGATGTATGTTACAAAGTGAGGTAGGAAGCGATAACTTGATTTTTGTGTTGCAGACATTCAACTATTTTGAAGCATCACTCTTAGCTATGGACTCTCTGTGCGACTTCCCTGGTGACCAGGATATTTCTCAGCTTGCTACAAAGCTATGTGCAATTCTGTCTGCTAAGGTATCACCATACTCATAAATCCTCTTATTTAGATTCTTTCCTCAATTGGACACTCAAATGTTTAAAAAAAATGAAAAAATACCATAAAATTTACAAATCATTATCAGTATCTGAACATCTGCACACCTACCCCTCCCCTAACCCAACATTAACTTAAATTTGACTGACTCAGTTGACTGTTGTTGGGTTATGAGGGGGGAGGGGAGGGTAGGTGCACAGTTGCAAAGGTACTGACATTGATCCAAACTTTCAGTAGCATTTCCCCTTGAAAAAGCTCTTCCTTTCAATTAGTGCCTGTAAACATTTTAAATAATGAGGGCTTCTCCTGCTTGAATATACACTTCCTCCTCCCCCCCCCCCCTCTCTCTCTTTCTTTCTTTTTATTGTTAAGTTTCCCTGTTCACTGAACCAGTTAACTCTTTAATTCTTAGAAGTGAGTATCATATAACTTCTCCCTATAATATCCATGCATTGTCCAGCTAACAGGTAATGAGAATATTCAAACTTATCAGGTAGAAGTTCTTTATCTTGATCTTACACCAAATTCCTGTATCTAATTTACAAGGAAATGGGAAGCAGCTAGAGGAGAGAATAAAAACAATCAGTTCTTTGAGTCTGTGAAGACATGCATTTCTGGAAAATTATTTTAATTACTAAAACTATTAATTGGGTCTGTATTAAAACTCCTGGATCAGCTTCGAATGTTAATACTTCAAGTCAGTTTTTGGACAAATGTCATACTATTGGCATTATATCTGTTCACAGTTAAGGAAGAAAATCCTTTAAATATTGACTAAACTTCGTCAGATTCCCTGCTCTAATTTGAAGTAAGTATCTGGGTTACTAATTAAAGGCTTTGCTAATTCCACACCTGTGCAGCTGACCACACAAGAAACACTTGCTCTTGGCTCGGAGAAAAACATTATGGTAAGAGACATAACATATTAATCTATACATTTATCTAAATCAATTTTAAATTCATTTAATTAGCAATTATTATTAATCAAAGCAGCATCTTTTTGCCATGGTAACCAGTTATTTAAATATCTCAAGTTGTGATTAATTAAATGTTCTCCCAAAATATAAACTGTATCTTTACTGATCAATTCATTTTAAAATTATAGACCATGTTTAATATTGTTCAAGAAAAGATCAGTGCAAGTCAGGTATGGATCAGATAGAATTTACAACACTAATGGAATGATTTCATTCTACAAATGTTATTTTTTTTTAATGGAGCAAGCAGATTAACCCTTAAACGCCCAAAAGTGATTAAAATGTAACTTCTCCCTACAATATCCATACACTATCCAGCTAGTAGGGTAATAAGAATACTCAAACTAATATCAGGTATAAGCTGTCACCTTGATCTAACATTAAATTCTTATAACTTGTTTACAAGGAAATGTGTAGCAGCTAGAGGGGAGAATTAACAATCTGATCTTGGGAGTTAAAGCTGGGTTATTACTTTTACAGTTTATAGCTGCATGATATTGTGGGTTGCCTTTCAGGTCCAATAGCAGAATTTTTTTTCAGTATAAAAGATTTGATCATTACAATAAAGGAATATAATACAAAGCTAGTGCATTTTCTACAAATAGAAAACATGGGAAAGCAAAGACTAACATTTTTTTAAGGTTACTCTGACTGTGAATTCAAATTAGCTGCTTTCATTGTAATTAATTTCTACCTACTGCCATTCGTAACATGTCATATTTCCTGGTTTTCTTTATCTCAGTTGGCTTGCGATAATTTTACCCAAGATTTTTATTAACATGTCCCTTTAAGAAACTGTTCTCAATTTTTTCATCATCAATAATTATTAATGATATTTTAAATTGTTTGATGGGGTCCTTTTTTTTTTTAGGAGGATTTCACATTGAGTTTGGCACTTACTGTTCTATGGAACTTAACTGGTATGCAATGTTTTAATAAGTTTGCAAAATTGTACTTTGGAAAGAGAATGATTTACAGTGCAAAAAAGTTTGCATTTAAATGACTTTCAATGTGGTATGACAGGAATGACACAACCTGTTCAGGTCTTTGAATGATGCACATAGCTGGTAAAGCTGAACCCAGGGTAATTTAGCAATGAAAGTATTTCGTCATTCACTCTGACAAAGGGCTAATGCTTGAAAGGTCAGCTTTGAAACTCTTTACAGTGGCCAATTTAGGTTAACAACTCAGTTGAAATAGTAAATTCCCACATTTTCTTTTAATTAGAAACTTACCCCCTTCATTTGAGCTAAATTCAGTTTTGAACCAAGGAGGGATTTGGAGAAATGCTTGTCCAAGTAGATAGGATGTTAGCTTGTTGCAAGTTACCCAACCACTCCACCTTCTCCAGTCATTTTTTTAGCTTTTCCTGATAGTTTTCCTGAGTCATTATACAAGTTTAATGTCTTTCCCTAGAATACAATACAATGACCCTTGCCAGAGGTCACAACCAGGAGTAAGGCTACTTCCATGAGCTGTCCAGATAAAGAAAAATTAGTTTCTTTCTATCATTCACAGATGAGACACCTAGCACTTGTTTTCTGTTTGTTGAGAAAGGAGGTTTACAATTGATAGCACAAGGCCTGAAGGTATAAATTAAAGAACAATCTTTTCCAGAAACTTTCAAATAAACTAAAAAAAAACTGTTAGGGGTGGTAGAGTGGTTTAGGGTGCTGGACGTGTAATCTGCTGGTCCCTGGTTCAGGTCCTCCACATTCATTGGATTTGCTCTTTGTCGCCCCGATTTCTACTTCTCAGCTGTGCTGCATAAATAGCCAACTGGTCTGCCTCCTGCCAGTCGGGATTTTCAAGCACTCAAGTTTATTTGAAATATTTGTTTTTCTCTCTCAATGTAAAGTATTGCCATTTTAACTTCCTCATCTTAAGAGCACCATCAGACTGTGTAAGCTTGTGAAATGTGCCATGATCCAAATCAGTAGCATTTGACTTTATCATCATGAGAAAAACAATACTAACAGTTACTTTTGATTACAATAATTATTAGTCACAATGACCGATGCCAAATTTTATGCAATTTTTGATAGGAGTCAGCTCCTTGACCATTTATCTCTTTCTTTCCTCTAAAACATCACTGAACAGATTTTTTGAAGAATACCTCAACATTGTCAATCACATGCTGTCAAATAGCAACAGCACAACAAAGTTACAGTGTTGTTAAGTAAATACGTTTGAGGTTTCAGAGCTCCCACACACCCGGCATTGATAAACCAGGGATCAGACCAGATTGGGCCACAGATTGGATCGTGGATCAAAAAAAAAAGTTTTGAAAAGTAAAAAATAAAATCATTCATAAAATAATGATACTTAAAAAATAAGAGCAAAAAACCCAAAATAGGTTAATTGAAATTAGAAATGTTTCTTGATAAGCCAAAATAAAGTCTGCTTGACCTAATGGAGCATAGGCCCTACTGGAAGTTTGTGTCAGTAATCCGTTATCCAATCTGGTCCAATCCAGATTTTATCAACACTGCTGCCACCCACCTAACCAGGTGCTAACCATATGTATAGTGTTTCCAAATATAGTATGGTCTTATTTCTTATGGTGCATTTACAGTTAACAATTTTATATTTAATATGATGTATTACAAAAACAACTCTAGGTGTTCAGAGAAGGAAGCCAAGAGAAAAATGTCATTATCAAAAAGAAGCTTCTCGGAACACTGGTAAGCCAATAAGAACAGCTTATTAATTGAAAGAGAATCAAGCCTTTTAACCACAGGTCTACTACAAGGATAAACAATTGTGCTCTTAGGGCAGCAATGATCCCAGACATATGGTGCCAGAGATAAGATTTATAATGAGTCTTCTGTGATGGACAGTTAAAAAACAAATAGAAATAGAAGCTTGGTATCATTTATAATTACCAGGAAAGAAAAGGAAATAACAGAGCATTTAATAACATTTCATGCTTTAGTCAATCTCACTTTAACTTAGGAACCTAAGAAATAACAAATGAAAACCTCAACTTTCTGCATGACCACTAGCTGAACTCAGGCTGCCAATTTGACAACCTTTGACCCTTGGCCAAAAACGTTTGCCACTTGCCATGGCTTCCAAAGTGGTTGCAGCTTAGAGTAGTGCCACAATTTTTCCTAACAATTATGAGGCCTCACTTAAAGATTGAGAATCAAATGTGCCTTTGGGGTTTTTTTTCCCAGATTGCTGAAAATTACTTAACAACTACAAACAGCAATCATTCAATGGTCCAAAGCATTGAGATTAAATTCATTTTGATCCTCATTGTTTTGTGTTTTAGAACAATATAGCTGAGATTCCAAGTCTGAGGCATTTACTCATCACAGATGAATTCATGAATCTTTTAGGGTAATGTTTTTTTTTTGGTTGACAAATGGTGTTTAAAAATAGGTAACAGGAATATTCAGTTTGTTTGCAACAAATTAAGGTGGCTCTGAATCTACAGGTCAAGTGATTTCTCAAAGCTTTGCAACAAGATCAAATTCAACAAGTGAGACTGAAAGGCACATGAAACTAGTTAAAAATTAAGCTAATAAGTGTTTTTAAGAGTACAAGGCTGTTGAAGTAGTGCTGATACATTAGAAATGTTTTAACTTGTGTAGTATTAGTATTAGTTCAGAGCATTTAATCAAAATTGTTCTTTGAGGAAACAAATGAAAATGCGTTTGTTATTAATCCAACAACTGATAATTATTATTAGTTGATGAAAAAGAGAATCAGTCTTAAACCATGGATCTTAAGTGAAGTTCCATTCTCATCATGTGCAGGTCTCTCCTGGATGATGGGCTTCTCCAGTTGTCCTATTTTTGTGGTGGAATTCTGTCCAATGTTATGCTGGAGTGGTCTGATGATAGAGAGCATCTGTCACACAGCAAACAGTACATGCTTCACCGGTTGGTAGGTATTCATTTGGCAGTCTTACATTGGGGCAGGGTTGCAAGTTAACAGTAGGCTTTGAGTACCCTTATATAACAAATTCATCTTTGGGTTGACATTTTTTTAAGGTTTTTTTTTTAATATAAGGCAAGGCTGAGCAAATTTTATAGACAGTTACTTTGAAAATAAGAAAGTTATTACTTCATTCTCATGTACAAGTATATCTAAATGTTATTTCTAGAAAAGTGAGGAAATTTTGCACATTTTGCTCATTTTTAGGAGGGACTAGAATGGAGCAATTGAAGAAAAATTAGGGAGATGGGGATGGGGACATGATCTAAAAACAACACCTCCGGGTGTAAAAATTTCCATAAATTTCCTGAGGTGTTGAAAGGAGAACTTGTTTAACAATAAGGAGCCTCTTTAATTGGCGATCAATTCCTTTATTCTTGTGGATAATGTGTGATTGGGAGGCAACATTGTAAGGAGAAATTAGATGGTAATCACTCTTGTGACATCAACAGTGTTCAGGTAAAAATGTTGCGTTTTTCTCTTTATCAGGAACAAGCTGTGAAAAGTTGGGAATTTCCTGCAGACCAGCTTGTTGCCTATAGGTTTGTTTGACTATCTTTTTGCAAGGTTATCTTTATCAAATACTGGTTGTTTTTTATCTTTTCACAAATAGTACAAAGAGAACAAAATTGCAGGAGCCATAAGACGAGTGCAGTTTGTAGTCTTTGAAATTGAAAATTTACAAGTGCTTATTTCAACCAAACTGCATGAGGAATCATGTTGTTACCTAATTAATAATTGACGATAAAAAATTATTTCAGAAGGTCCAGTTGGGTGAATTTTGACAGTGCACACACTATTTTTAATTTGCACCCATGTTGCATGAAAAATGCACCTGTTTTCAGCCAATTAGATGCACATAATTTTTTTAAGTATATTACTAACAGATCAAAAATTGATTCTTACAGTCTCCTCTGTGGCATTAGTTTAAACATTGTTGAGGTTTGTGTACAGTTAATGTTAAAATTGTTATCATTTTCCTATTTTCTGTTAGGTCATTCAAACCTTTTGTCACACTCCTCCAGTGTGCTTTGCCTGCTGTACAGATGTGGGCTTTGTGGGCAATCGTACATGTCTGCACCAGAAATGGTAAGTACCTCTTGATCCCAAATTGTTTGAACAGTGGCCTGGCTAATAAACAACTCAGACAGGATGATGCATTTGATTTTTGTGAGGCTGAACTTAGATGGAAACCTCTATATGACCCCATTGATTGTGCTGACATAAATCCATATCCCCCTTCCCATTCATTCCTTTCTATGCAGGCCAGGCAGGGTACCTTGAAGTTTGCTCAATTGCTCTTGTAATACATAGCAAGCAAATTTAGCAATGATCATCCTACAATTCTTGCCTGATGTACACTCAAGATTTAGAAGCTGGTCTTGTTATGTTTATGGTAGACAACTGTCACAATTTATTGAATTTGGGACACAAACTTGCACACCTTTCTCATATGAACATGGAAAAGTTTAACCCTTTGACCTGCAGTTTCTCCTTACAATATCACCCCTGAGTCACACATAAAGGTCATGAGAAGAAAGGAAATGATCAACAACAAAAGAAGCTCTTGATTTTTATACCAATTCTCCTTGTCAGCACCTTTGGTTACATGTCTTGCATTAGACAAACTTGAAAACTTTTGGCAAAATTTTTCGAGATTTGTAATCTGTGATGTAGTCCCATTTTGAAGATGACTTACTCATGGTAATGTGTCAATCAGGCCCTGATTGTTCGAAATTTGGATAACTCTATCCACTGGAGAAATCTCTATCTGGTGGATAACGCAGTATGTTTTGCTATCATTTATCCCCTGGATAACGATTTATCGTAGCTGTTGGATAGTGTTGTCCACCCTTTATACAACTTGGCCCAAGAGCAATATCAACAGACAATCAACTCATCACAAATCTAATCTTGTTTTTCAGAAAAACGTTATGCCCCTCTTCTTTTTGATGGGGAAATCCTGGATATTGTTCAGAGGGTCTTAAAAACATCACATGATGGAGTCAGAGAGCTGGCACAGAAGCTTTTAAATACTGTGGCCAATTTTGAGTCAAGTCAGAGAACGATTAACTCTTAACTCTTTTGAAGAGACCTTCAATGACAACCTTATAATATTTGACTAAGATTAAGTTTATTTTTTGTAGCTTAAAAGCGGTATTGTCAATAAAATATTTTCCTCAATTGCCTTGGGCAGGTCTATGTGAAATTTTTACAGGCAGGATTTATGTACAGTAGAATAAATAAATTTTAGGGTGCTGACCTTGGTTACAGTTTTGTTTTATTTGTTGTATTCAAACCTAGCTTTTGGTGATCTCTTTTGGCCTCTGACATGCCATTTTTTTAAATTCTAATTAGTAATTTAATGGCCTTAGATTTGGTTTATATCACTTGAATTCATATTTTAAGATGGTAAGTTCACAGTTACAAAGGATGTCTTAATGGCATTAGGAGAATCATTATTGTTTCAAAAATTGCTATATTCTACATTCCAAGAAAAAAACTGTCTCCACATTCCAACTTCTTTCAGTTTGAGAGGGAATATCATGGTTATATGGTTGCCACAGTCATAGGATTTTGAAATTCCCTGACTTTTCCCTGAAAAAGGCAAAATTTCCCTGACTAGCTGAATTAACAATTTCACAAGCTAATCCTGACCTCCAACCTCCACTCACAGCACTCCTCTCCACCCGTAACTTTAGGTCAATCCCGCTCTTGTAGAAATAATTATTCCTTCAGAATTAAAGGTCTCTCTGTTAAGATTCAGAACCACTTCTGTCAGTATCTTGCATTTCAAATTAACTTAGGAAGCTTTTTCAGCCTGGTAATGTCTAAAATATTTGAAGTTATTTCATCTTTGGAGGCAGGCTCTGGAATAGGAGGTGGTGCTTTACACCCTTGGGATGTTTCAGAGTTGAAGAGTCCCTGATCACAAACAGAAGTTCCTTTTGATATTCCTTTTGATAAAGGGCAGAGAAAAAGTCATGTGCAAGCAATAGCTAACAGAGTAATTGAGTGGTCTCAGGAGAACAGGGTCCAACTAAATGCCAATAAGTGCAAAGAACTTGGGATCTCCTTTGCTAAAGAACAAAGAGTCTTTGATCCCGTCATCATAGAAGGAAAGGAGGTAGAGTTAGTCACTAGCACAAAGCTACTAGGCCTTACAATTTATAGCAAACGATCTAACATGGAATGACCATGTAACTGAGATAACCAAAAAGGCTAGCAAGAGACTCTATTTCCTGACTCAGTTAAAGAGAGTGGGAGTTCCGAACAAGATCTAGCACTGTTCTATGTATCGTGCATGAGATATGTTATTGATTATGCAGCACCTGTCTTTTTTAACGGTCTCCCCCAGTACTTCTAGAAAGAGCTGGTACGGCTTGAGAAAAGAGCAATATCAATAATAACCTCAGGAAAGTGCAACTCGGCAATAGAGGTGGTTAACACCCATTTTGGAGTATAAGTACATAATATGTAGTAGGCTTTTTGATAACATTGTCTGTGATCCAAACCATAAATTGAAGGTGCTTCTTCCACCAGACCATGACAACTCACACAATAACCTAAGAGGACAGCACTTCTTCAATATGCCAAACCTTTGCACAAACAGAACAAGTAATACTTTTATATATGCAATGTTGAAACAGTCCAGGCTGTAGTTTTATCCTACTTATATTCATCCTTTATATTTTAACATATTTCAATATGAATATGTTATATATAATTTTTTATTATTATCTTAAAAATCAGTTTTTGATTTATTTTCTAGGATTCATTTGTAATTTTCAAGTATTGTAAAGTTTTTGTAAATAATTGTGTAATTCAGCCTTTGGCTGTGATGCATTTTTAATAAACTATCTATCTATCTTTATCTAAATCTATCTTGACTTCCTGGCCATAGTTGGTCCATGATGACCATCAGAAATCACAGGATGTTGTGGAGCTAAGCAGTACTTTCCTCTGTATTGCTGGGTAGCCATGAACTAGTTATTCCACTAAATAGTCCACGGCAGATCAAGAAATATCATTTTCAAAAGTAACAGCTCTGTGGCAGCTGTGGCTGTTGATTTGTTGAAGTTCCTGCCATTGATCATCAGTAAGGTATTTGAAGTCTGCTTCACTGAAAACTTCAATGAGAGTGTTGTTGACTGACAGTGACAAGTAGTTAATGTGTGGTTGATCTGGTATGTTGCTCAGTGATGCTGATCTGTGGAATGGCCATTGTTTGGGGAGAGAGCTTACATGGTTCCTGATGATACAAAAGAGGACAAACCATTATCCTTCTACTATGTTGCTGTGTACACTCAAAAACCTAAATGTGCCACAACTGCAGGAAGCAGGATTTTCATAAAGAAACAAAGAAGCAGAATAGTTGCATAAAGTGACAGGAAAATATTCCCCACCTCTGAATAAAAATACATTTGAGGTCATTAAAATTAAGTCAGAGAATTCTACAGATTAGCTGGAAAATTATCATTTCTCTATTGCTCAATGATCTTTCTTGTGAAATTTACTTAGTTTGAAAAGTGTAAAGTGACCACGTCCATAGGATGGGGTACCTGTCCGTTTACAGCTACTACCCCTTGCCCCCACTCTACTCTACCCTCCAAGCTTCTTGTAGCCATTTTATGAAGTTTTTATTGTTTTCTGGTGTTAATTTATGCAGACTACACAAAAGAGATTGCAATGGCATGGTCTTTATTGTGGTGGCTTCTACCATGGTGACTGCAAGAGGGATAACTAACAAAACTTGCAGGGGGAAAACTTAGGACAAACTGAAACAGCACAAGGCTGGGTTCTCAAAAAAATTGAAGGGAGCCCAGTGCTCTGAAATTGTGAAATCCAGGGTGCCCAGCATATGCTTCTGATGGAAAAAACAACCTCCTAGTTGCCCAAGAGCAAGAGCAAGGTGCCAGGGGTCACCAGGTGCTACAAGAGCCCAGCCCTGCAGGTCCAAAATTGGAAAAAGAAATTTATTTTCTCTCACTGAATAGAAAAACAAACACATCAAAATGTGGTAAGAACAGCAGTAACGCACTCCACTCTGCCCTGTGTACCACATTTTGATGTCGTCTGTGATCTATTACTAAACAGACCTACAGCAGTGTGGAATCTATTTGTTAACCCCTCAACTCCCAGACCAAATTTGCAATTCCCCTCACTGTCAACCATACAATTCTTATAATGTTAGTTCAGAGAATTTTGTACTGGATCAACTAATTATTTCCAAATTGATATTTTTCTTTATTCTCATTACTTATCTGTTTGATATTGTATTGATATTGTAAGGAGAAATTCTGTCTTGGTCACTCATAAGAGTTTAAGGGTTAAAGAGTGACTGACAGTAAAATGGTGTCCTTACATGTTGCTAAGCAACACAGAAAAGTTGCAATGTAACAATCAAAACTGTTGTACTATTCTTCGTTTCTTTTCCCTGATAATTTTAAGCATTATTGACGACTTTAAAAGTAATCTTTGACATTTAAAAGTAGTTCTTTACGTTCTGTGATACTATAAATATTTAAACGATAAGCTGTCGTCCTGCTGATAAACTTGAGGTCACCAGAAAAATAGTCGGCTTGATTCGAAAGAACTTGCCCAATTCCTCGTCTTCCATACTGGAGATCGAGATGTCTGGAGTTTTGTCTTCCTCATCGCGGACCACTCTACCGAAACTGTTTCCTCTCCAAAGAGATCTGATTCCAGATTTTTTCTTTGATGTCTCTAAATATTTCTCAAGTTCTTTTGAAGAAGTTTCTTCTCCGATCAATCTTTCTTTTCGTGTTAAATTTGAAGATGAAGTCTGTGACAGCCGCCTTGCCTGTTAAGTTGAATCCTTCTATTTTCCTTTCTTTGAGGACATCTTTGTAGATCTAAGACTTAAACGCAATATATAGTTAAGTTTTGTTGAAAGTTCGATACCCACCAAATAAAACTGTTTTGGAACCTTCGGTTAACGGTTCGGAAATTCGAAATAAATGTAATTGTTGTCGAGTTAAGTATTATTTCTGTTACGTATTAGACTTTGTTTTTGTATTAGTGACGCTTCGATATCATATGTCAGACCTCGTGCGTTGTCATTTGCGGTAGTTTAGACAAGAGAGCTTATTGCGAGTGTTTCTGCGTTAATTGCGACTCATTCAGGCGTTACAGAGAGGACAATCGGTAAGCGACCGTATTACTGTATTGATTTCCTTGTTTTCTTTTCCTGTTACCGAATGTTGCATTGTTAGCTGTGTTTGCGCTCGCGTAATTAATATGTATTCGTGTCATAAAATAGTTATTTTAGTTTCAGTCCTTTAGTATCGCTTAGACTAGGGTTTTAATTGTATTTTAGTTTGACGGTTTTGGACATCAAGTCACAATTAGTACGAATAAACTACGTTTGGAATTATAGTTGGTCTTTGGTGTCTCGAATCAGTATTTCGCTCGATGTCCTCGCATTAAATCCTGTGTATCTTTGGGACATTCCGACGTTGTTTCGACGCCTGGAGCTATAATAAAGTCGATATATATTCGGAGGTGCTCGGATTGCTTCGGAGATTAAACAAGTGGCTACCAAGTTCAATATAAACGCGGAAGTTGTGATTATACTATTGATCTGATTTTCTGTGTACTTACATTTTTTTTCTCGAAGGAGCTACATGATTGAAGATCAAGGCGCAAGGAAGGAGCGTCAAAGAAATGGAGGAATTTAAACTGCTTTTACTGCGTGTGTTTTAGGGCAGCGTCTCAACATGAGCACAGTTTCACCAGCTTCTCTCGAAGAAATATGCCTGAGCTTTATCAGTGCTAACATTGAAGATTTATGCCACAGGGATGTTGAAGATGTCCAGTATGGCGAGGTTTCTTTTCAAAAACTTAGTTTCATTTCTCCGTTATTTCTCCACGAACACCTGGCAGACAATATTATGAGATGTCTCTCCCGTGATGGAAACCTGACAGATAGGACTGCATCTTTATTTGTTGATCCGCGGAGATGTAGAATCAGACATTTCTATCTCAGGAAATGTCAGCTGAGTTTTTCAATGCTGAAACTGTTCCTTGGAAAACACACAGTTGAGAAACTAGACTTATCTGGAACAAAAACGTTCTCCTCGCCTTTATTTTATCAACTTTTGAATGGAATGTCATCGACAGTAAGGGAGTTAAATTTGAGTTGCACACCATTTGCCTTGGACTTTGCTGCCATGAAGCCACTGAATTGTTTGACCCGTTTGGATGTGAGCCATTGCACTACTATAGACGACCGCGTGATGTCGGTTGCTGCACAGAATATGGATTGTTTACAACACATTAATATCTCGAACACTGCGATAAGACATGTCTCTTCATTTGGGAATCTAAGAGGTCGACTGAAAACATTAATCGCTTTTAACACACCAGTGGCATGGACAAAACCTGCTGAGTTTAAGGAATTTACATTATTGCAGAAGCTTGATATTTCAAGAAGTTCTTATAATGGTTTTCACCACGATGGGACAAACGAGTCTGTGAAATTTGATGAAATGCTTACAGACCAATGTATGATGCCAAACCTGGTCTATCTGGATGTTTCAGGTGTTTCCACAATAACAGCAAGTGCTTTGCAGTCATTTCTTAGTTCTCATCCTAACCTTCAGTTCCTTGGTCTTTGCTTGATGTCACGGAATTTACAAGAACAACTGGAAAGATTTTCTCCTCTTATTAAGGTAGAAGTACCATAATAATATAATAAACTAATGATATGAAACAGTGAAAAAATTTCATTGTTTTGAACCAGAATGGTGAGAATCTTTAAAGTTTGTTGGAGATATTTTGCAATTTTCATAAAAATATGCCTTCAGAGTTCCATATTGTAGAGGGACGCAATGTAAAGTCTATACTCAAACCTAGTGGCCCATCTTGCTGCAGTTCACACCCCTGTTTATTTAGCACTAAGTGACTCAGAGGGTTGCTCTACTCCCTCTCTGGATAGGATCCCAGTCTATCACAAGATTACCCCCAACAATCATCAGTTTCTTCAAAAAGTGTTGTACCAGAGTTAGTTACATTACACTTATATGCAGTAAGAACTGATATTGCTGCTAACATAAGGGATATGTGACTTGGCTACGTGATACTTAGCGTAATTTTCTGAAATCTTTTCATCCATCAACTACATTATAAAAGTCAAAAATTAAATTAAATGTGGCTTATCTTTCATCAGATTACAGGTGAAGCTACTGAGAAACAGATCCTTTGTTCATTACAAATGTACCCAGACAGAGCTGATTACATGAGAGAAGCTTTGAGAGGACTGTTTCGCATCAGTAATGATTGGACAGCAGGAAAACCACAAGTTCTCGAGGTAGACAATGAAATGGCTCAGTCAATTAACTTAAGGTTCACTAGGGTCCTTTGAGCTCCAAGAGTGATCTTTGTATACAGAAAAAATTTTGAACCTATAATTATTATTTTGAACCATGGTTTTGTGATTTATGATGGCAGCAATGTGAATATTTAACCTGACTGACTTAACAACCACAAGCAGGTTTTTCATTAAGTTTAGAAATTGCAAAATTTGCATAACCTGAAGTGCAGAATTCTCCAACTACAGTTCAAAGGCCTAGGGAATTTTGTTTTCATTTCCTACTACTGCATTTAATTCTCATGAAAACCCTGCAGAAGTGAAAAAAAATTCATTCAACAATGTTGTCTCTTAACAATTTTCTTTGTGAAAGGGGAAACTCTTACCTATATGATGCTTTGAAAACCTTAGGATTTAAAATTAGTTTAATTTGTTAATTCCATTTGTACAGCTTGTTCTTACTCCACTGGAAAAACATCCAGGTGATCTCAACGTTCAAATGGCCTCTACGTAAGTTAATATTCACAAAGATTCTTGAAAAGTTATGATAATCATTCAAAATGAAACAATTTTGTTTATTAAAATGAAAAAATTTTCTAAAAAATTTGATTATTTTCAAATCAAAGGTTTGATTATAGAGTGAATGATCTTTTGAATTCAGAGCTTGTGTAGGTAACATTATCAAAGAAAGAGGAGGAGAAGCAGACCCAGAAGTGCATCCTAGTTTCTTAAGGTAATAAAAATTATTACTGGATACATGATTAAATATGGTTAACACACTTCCGAAACAGTATTAGATGGCTGGTGTTGTTGTGTTAGCAGTAGTATTCTGTGCAACCAGGTGGTCGCCATGGCAATCAAGCCACAGCCCTCCTTTAAGCACCTGTCAACACAACACAAAAAAAACCAGTATGTGAAATGGTTGCAAACTAAAAATGTGGAAGTTAAGGTGGGGTGGGGAGTGCAAACCCTCCATGTCCCCCTCCCTCCAACATGTTTGTTAAACCACTGTCTTATTCATCTAAGGTAGAGAGGTGGTAATTTTCACAATAAATTTGTTACTTGATATGTTAAAAGTGAACAATTATAGTCAGAATCCTTTCAAGTTAACATGCACTTTGTGCAAGTTATGCCTCTAACTTCCTTACTCAGGTGACAGAATTATTCAGTGTGATTATCTTTAGTTGTCTTCTGTTTGATTTTTCAGTAAAGTTGCATCTTCGGTTCTGTCAGAAATGAGAATCTTTCCAAGAAAGCATGAGGTAAGAATTCATTTTATTTATGATAAATGAGTCAAGACAAACAGTTATGTAATCTATCATCAAAGACTCTCTATTATGTTTTGATTCTGCTTGATGTTATAAAAAAAGGACAGAAGAACAATGAAACATCAGAAAATAACCAGGGTAGAATTAATGTATTCATCGACTGAGCACAAGGAACAGACAGGAAATTCTTACACAGCCTCATGCCAATATTTTCCAGGTTTGCCTAATCTGATTCAATCACTCAGTGTTTGTCAAAAGCACTGCCCCTTTATCTTTCTTTCCATAGCTTATGTGGAATTGTATGTCAATTTTGGGGTCAAAACAAGTTGTCACAAAAGCAGTAAGTAGAAATGATTCAATATTGTAAATTATCTCCAGTGCATTGAAGGAATAGTGGCTCTAGTATATGGGCTGAAAATTTGGGGCAGTATAACTGTCAAGAGATGTATGTTGTCAAATAGAGTTGGAAACAAATAACTTGATTTTACTTTGCAGACATTCAACTATTTTGAAGCATCATCCTTGGCTATGAATGCTCTGAGCAATTTCCGCCGTAACCAGGATGTTTGTCAGCGGGCTATAGAGCTATGTGCCAAACTGTGTCTCAAGGTATCATGGTATAGTAGACAAATACTAAAAAATTGCACTTTTAGATAGATTCTTGGCTCAATTTGACACTCAAATATTGGAAAAGCAGGAGAAGCACTCATTATTCATGATGTCTGCAGTTACTAATTCAAGGGGAAATGCCAATAAAAGTTTGGATCAATGCCAGAATCTGAGCAATTACACAACTACCCCTCCTCTAACCCAACATTAACTTGACTTGTCATCAGTTGGCTGTTGGTGGTTAGGGGAGGGGTAGGTGTGTAATTGCTTAGATACTGACATTGACCCAAAATTTCATTAGCATTTCCCCTTGAATTATAGTAACTGCAAACATTTTGAATAATGAGTGCTTCTCCTGCACTTCCTCCTTTCCACCCCCCCTCTCTCTCTTTCTTTCTTTTTATTGTTAAGTTTCCCTGTTCTCTCAATCAGTTAACTTTTTCATTCTTAGAAGTGATTAACTTCTTCCTATTTTTCTTCCATTCATTATCTAGCAAACAGATAACGAGAGCACTCAATTGATCTGGTAGAAGTTATTTATATTGAACTAGCACCAAATTCCTGCATCTAATTAACAAGAAAAAGGAAGAAGAAGCAGCCAAAGGGGAGAATTAACAATCACATCTTTGAGTCTGCAAAGACATGCATGTCTAGACAATTTTTTTAATTACTAAAGCTATTAACTTGAGTGGTTCTCAGTTATAATTTGAAGTTAATTTAAAAGCTTTTCCAATTCCACACCTGTGCAGCTGACCAAGCGAGAAAAACTTGCTTTTGGCTCAAGGAAAAACATTAGGGTAAGAGACGTAACATATTAATCAATAAAAATCAATTCTAAATTCATTTAATTAGTGATTGTTATTAATCAAAGCAGCATTTTTGGCATGATAATAAGGTATTTAAATATCTCAAGTTGTGGTTGATTAAATTACAGTTCAAAGGCCAAAAGAATTTTGTTTTCATTCCTATTCTTATGAAAACCCTGCAGAAGTGAAAAAAGTTCATTTGAAAATGTTGTTTTTAAATAATATTTTTCCTTGTCAAAGGAAAAACATTTGTCTATATGATGTTTTGAAAGCCTTAGGGTTTTAAACTAATCTAATTCTTTTTAATTCCATTTGCACAGCTTGTTCTCACTCAAATGGAAAAACATCGGAATGATTTCAACATTCAAAGAGCAGCTATGTAAGTTATAATATCCATGAAGATTGATAATATTCATTAATGTGTATAGTTAGGATAATTATTCAAAATAAAACAATATTGTTTTTTATAAAAATAAATTTAAAAACATTTTGATTATTTTTAAAACAAAGTTTTGACCCTATTATATAAACATTACAGTTTATTAACATGTTTTGGATGTTCTTTCGAATTCAGATTTTGTATAGGTAACATTGTCATTGCAAGAGGAGGAGAAGCAGACCTAGAAGTGCATCCTTGTTTCTTAAGGTAAATTCTCACTGAATACATGATTAAGTATGTTTGAAATACTTCCAAAGTGGTATGGGAGGGCTGGTGTTGTCAAGCAACAAAACATAGCAACAGCTGTCCTTGCTACCAGGTGGTCACCCTGGCAATCAAGCTACAGCCCACCTTTACGCACCTATCAACACAACACAAAAAATACCAGTGTGTTAAATGGTTACTTACTCAAAAGTTGGCAGTTGGGAGGGGTGGGAAAGGAAGGGGAGAAGTGCAAACCTTCCATGCCCCGCTGCTACATGTCATTGGTTAAACCACTGCCTTGACAACCTGAGGTAGAAAAGTGGTTAATTTTCACTTATTTTATTTGAGTAGTTAAAAGTTAATATTTAGTCAGAATCTTTTTAAGTTAACATGCTGTTTGTGCAAGTTATGCCCCTAACTTGCTTACTCTGATGACAGAATGATTCAATGTGATTATCTTTAGTTATCTTCTGATTGCCTTTTCAGAAAACTTGCATCTTTGGTTCTATCAGCAATAAAAACCTTTCCAGAAAAGCATCTGGTAAGAATTTGCATTATTCATGATAAATGAATCAAGGAAAACAGTAATCTACCATCATAGACTCTCTATTGTGTTTTGATTCTGCTTGAATTGATATCTTATGATAAAATGACAGAACAATGAAACATTAGAAAATAATCAGAGCAGGATTAATGTAATCATCGACTGAGCACAAGGAACAGACAGGAAATTCTTACATAGCCTCATGCTAATATTTTCCAGGTCTGCCTAATCTTACTCAATCACTCAGTGTTTGTCATGATCACTGCCCCTTTTTCTTTATTTCCATAGCTTTTTTGGTGTATTCCAATTTTGGGGTCAAACCAAGTTTTCACAAAAGCAGTAAGTAGAAATGATTCAAATATTGTAAATTATCTCCAGTGCATTGAAGGAATAGTGGCTCTAGAATATGGGCTGAAAATTTGGTGCAGTATGTCACTGTCAGAGATGTATGTCACAAAATAGAATTGGAAACAAATAACTTGATTTTAATTTGCAGACATTCAACTATTTTGAAGCATCATGCTTGGCTATGGATGCTCTGTGCAATTTCCACAGTAACCAGGATGTTTGTCAGCGGACTATAGAGCTATGTGCCAAACTGTGTCTCAAGGTATCATGGTATAGTAGACAAATACTAAAAAAATTGCACTTTTAGATAGATTCTTGGCTCAATTTGACACTCAAATATTGGAAAAGCAGGAGAAGCACTCATTATTCATAATGTCTGCAGTTACTAATTCAAGGGGAAGTGCTAATAAAAGTTTGGATCATGTCAGAATCTGAGCAATTACACAACTACCCCTCCTCTAACCCAACATTAACTTGACTTGTCATCAGTTGGCTGTTGGTGGTTAGGGGAGGGGTAGGTGTGTAATTGCTCAGATATTGACATTGACCCAAAATTTCATTAGCATTTCCCCTTGAATTAGTACCTGCAGACATTTTGAATAATAATTGCTTCTCCTGCTTGAATATGCACTTCCCCCTTCCCCCACCCCAGGTAAAAATATAAGGTGGGATCCCGCCAATCCCACCTGGGATCTCAGGTGTGTCCCAGGTGGGATCCCGCCTTTTTCAGGTGGGATCCCGGGTGGGATTAGGGACTTGTCAGAAATTAGGAGGGGGGGTGGGAATTTTAAATTTGGGTTCGGAAATTAGGTGACCCATTCCTGCAATGGGAGTGAAATTTGCTAACCCTCCCCTTGAGCTTGGCCTAAAATATCATGACCCTCCCCCTCTTGTATAAATGATAAAATCTGATGATCAAGATTCTCACAGCAGCATTGATGGTGATGCTGAAGAGAGTGATGAATAGGATAGCCAGAACTCTACTAACATTATTAATAACAACATTATTCATAATTTCAATAAGACTATATAGCATTGTTATAAATGAAAAGTACATGTTTGTTAAATTCTTGCTATAGTACTTCACAGTTTATATCCATAACATTCCATAAACCGTTGTATTTTTCTCTTTTTTTGCCAAATAAAGAACTTCCTTTTTCTTCTGTGGGTGAACCTCTACATAACACGGGCACATATTTGCATGACCCTCCCCCTTTTAACTGCCCATTTTTCATGACCCCTCCCTTTTCTGAGGCTCAAAAAGTTGTGACCCCCCCTCTGTTTCCAACCCCCCCTCCCCCCCTGCTAATTTCTGACAAGTCCCTTATGGAACATCCCGCATGGAATCCCATCTGGGATTATGGAACATCCCGCATGGGATCCCACCTGGGATTATGGAACATCCCGCATGGGATCCCACCTGGGATTATGGAACACCCTGCATGGGATCCCACCTGGGATTATGGAACAACCCGCATGGGATCCCATCTGGGATTATGGAACATCCCGCATGGGATCCCACCTGGGATTATGGAACATCCCACATGGGATCCCACCTGGGATTATGGAACATCCCGCATGGGATCCCACATGGGATCCCGCCAATTGAAGTTGGGATCCTGCCTTAAATTCCTAATAGCATCCCACCTGGGAAAGCACATCCCGGGTGGGATAAACTTAGAATCCCGCCAATCCCTCTTGGGATCCTGCCTCAAATTTCAGATAGTTTCCCACCTGGGAAATCATATCCCAGGCGGGATTGCATCTGGGATCCTGCCAATCCCAGTTTAGACCCTGCATAAAATTACAGATGGCTTCCCACTTTCAGAAAAATCCTTTAAGGGATCCTGTTTATCACTGGAGACCACAGATTTATGAAATGTACCAGATAGGATATCTTAAAATTAAAAGGATAAAATTTTCTAGGTGAGCTATAGACCCCATCAATCCACTGAGGGTCCAAAACTTTCCAACTAGCTATAGAACATACTGACACCTCCAATGGGATCCCATTGTCTTACCAAACTGTTGATCATAAATGATTCAAACAGTACATGAATACACAGACTATATGTGATAAAGATCTCATAATTTATTTGCAATGAACCAGCATGTGTTTGACTTGTTTCATTAACAAATTTCTTAACCGAACATTCTTAAAGAATAACAGCACAACTCAGCATATTACTTTTTCTTCATCATTTAAGCAGATCATCTACAGTGTAATAAGGCTCAACGTTTAAAAAAATTGGCTGTTGTGTATCAAAGAATAAAAGAAAGACCAAACCCCAATAATTTATGTCATCAAAATTTTGACAAAGGTACTGATTGAAAGTCTGCTCTCTCTTCAGTCGAATTTTTCAAAGCAAAGCAAGGTCAGAATGTTCCCAAATGTGACTAAAGTAATCTTGAAACCTTACTCATAGATTTATTTCATTGTAAAGTGTAAGCTTAGGAAACCACAGCATGCAAGCGACCAATTCAATTCTCAGAATTATTTGAGTTTCAGTTGTGCTGAGTGTTAGGTAAGCTTAATTCAAGCCGTTATTTCTATTCTTTGATAAGATTTTGATCACGTAACGAATATGGCAATTTGTACTTACCACAAACTTCTAAAAATCCTAGCTTTAAATGGCCACTCGATCGTTGTTTGAACCAGTCGATATGTCAACTGTTAATTGTCCCTTTTTTTAAGTTCACGGCGCCAACGACTTTCTTTTCATTTAAAACACTCACGCTGTTCTCGTTTTCCCATTAAACCGCAATAAAACCAATCTTTAGAAGTGCTATATTAAGCAAAACAGTTGGGAAAAGAAACAACTTGAAGCAAGAGCGGTTAACCGATGAAAAGTACATTCAAAGATGAGCGCCAAATGGAGTTTTCTTTGTTTCCGATCACGGGCATGATCACGTAGACCTTTTAATCCTGCATTAAATGCGGGATCCCAGGTGGGATCAAATTTTCATCCCAGGTGGGAAAGGTGGGATCCCACCACCTAAGGCGGGATCCCGCCATTCCCACCTGGGATCCTGGGTGGGATTGCCGGGATCCTGCCTATATCCTGCCTGACATTTTACCTGGGGGCCCCCTCACTCTCTCTCTTATTGTTAAGTTACCTTGTTCACCAAATTAGTAAACTCTTTCATTCTCAGAAGTGATTCTCATACAACTTCTTCCTATAATATCCATACATTATCCAGCAAACAGATGGCGAGAGTATTCAAACTTATCTGGTAGAAGTTATTTATATTGATCTAACACCAAATTCCTGCATCTAATTTTCAAGGAAATGTGTAACAGCCAAAGGGGAGAATTAACAATCAGATCTTTGAGTCTGCAAAGATATGCATGTCTAGACAATTATTTTAATGACTAAAACTATTAACTCAAGTGGTTCCCTGCTGTAATTTGAAGTATCTAGGGTTACTAATTAAAGGCTTTTCTGATTCCACACCTGTGCAGCTGACTCAGCAAGAAAAACGTGCTCTTGGCTCAGAGAAAAACATCATGGTAAGAGACGTAACATATTAATCAATAAAAATAAATTCTAAATTCATATAATCAGCAATTGTTATTAATCAAAGCAGCATTTTTTGGCACGATAATCTGGTATTTAAATATCGCAAGTTGTGGTTGATTAGATTACAGTTCGAAGGCCAAATGAATTTTGTTTTCATTCCTACTAATACATTTCTTATGAAAACCCTGCAGAAATGAAAAAAGTTCATTTGAAAATGTTGTTTCTAAATAATATTTTTCCTTGTCAAAGGGAAAAGTCTTGCCTATGATGTTTTGAAAGCCTTAGGGTTTTAAACCAATCTAATTCTTTTTAATTCCATTTGCACAGCTTGTTCTCACTCAAATGGAAAAACATCCGAATGATTTCAACATTCAAAGTGCAGCTATGTAAGTTATAATATCCATGAAGATCGATAATATTCATCAACATGTATAGTTAGGATTATCATTCAAAATAAAACAATTTTGTTTTTATAAAAAACAAATTTTAAAAACATTTTGATTATTATTTTTAAAACAGTTTTGACCCTATTATATAAACATTACAGTTTATTAACATGTTTTGGATGTTCTTTCGAATTCAGATTTTTTGTAGGTAACATTGTCATGGCAAAAGGAGGAGAAGCAGACCCAGAAGTGCATCCTCGTTTCTTAAGGTAAATTCTCACTGAATACATGATTAAGTATGTTTGAAATACTTCCAAAGTGGTATTAGAGGGCTGGTGTTGTCAAGCAACAAAACATAGCAACAGCAGTGTCTTGGCTACCAGGTGGTCACCCTGGCAATCAAGCTACAGCCCACCTTTACGCACCTATCAACATAACACAAAAAATACCAGTGTGTTAAATGGTTACTTACTCAAAAGTTGGCCGTTGGGAAGGGTGGGAAAGGAAGGGGAGAAGTGCAAACCTTCCATGCCCCGCTGCTACATGTCATTGGTTAAACCACTGCCTTGACAACCTGAGGTAGAAAAGTGGTTAATTTTCACTTTTTTTATTTGAGTAGTTAAAAGTTAACAATTAGTCAGAATCTTTTGAAGTTAACATGCTGTTTGTGCAAGTTATGCCCCTAACTTTCTTACTCTGATGACAGAATGATTCAATGTGATTATCTTTAGATATCTTCTGATTCACTTTTCAGTAAACTTGCATCTTTGGTTCTATCAGCAATGAAAACCTTTCCAGAAAAGCATCTGGTAAGAATTTGCATTATTTATGATAAATGAATCAAGGCCAACAGTAATCTACCATCAAAGACTCTCTATTATGTTTTGATTCTGCTTGATCTTATGATAAAATGACAGAACAATGAAACATCAGAAAATAACCAGAGCAGAATTAATGTATTCATTGACTGAGCACAAGGAACAGACAGGAAATTCTTACAATTAGCCCTATGCCAATATTTTCCAGGTCTGCCTAATCTAACTCAATCACTCAGTGTTTGTCATGAGCACTGCCCCTTTATCTTTATTTCCATAGCTTTTGCAGAATTGTATGTCAATTTTGGAGTCAAACAAAGTTGTCACAAAAGCAGTAAGTAGAAATGATTCAAATATTGTATATTATCTCCAGTGCATTGAAGGAATAGTGGCTCTAGAATATGGGCTGAAAATTTAGGGCCACTAGAAACCATTAAGAGATGTATGTCACCAAATAGAGTTGGAAGCCAATAACTTGATTTTTACTTTGCAGGCATTCAACTATTTTGAAGCATCATGCTTGGCTATGGATGCTCTGTGCAATTTCCATGGTAACCAGGATATTTGTCGGCTGGCCATACAGCTATGTGCAAAACTGTGTCTTAAGGTATCATGATAAATTACACACAAATCCTAAAAAAGTTGCACTTTTAGAGAAATTCTTTGTCCAATTTGGCACTCAAATATTGGAAAATTAGGAGAAGCACTCATTATTCAAAGTGTCTGCAGTTACTAATTCAAGGGGAAATGCTTATAAAAGTTTGGTTCATGCCAGTATCTGAGCAATTACACAACTACCCCTCCTCTAACCCAACATTAACTTGACTTGTCATCAGTTGGCTGTTGGTGGTTAGGGGAGGGGTAGGTGTGTAATTGCTCAGATATTGACATTGACCCAAAATTTCATTAGCATTTCCCCTTGAATTTGTACCTGCAGACATTTTGAATAATAATTGCTTCTCCTGCTTGAATATGCACTTCTTCCTTCCCCCCCCCCCTCTCTCTCTCTCTTCTTTTAATTAAGTTACCTTGTTCACTGAATTAGTAAACTCTTTCATTCTCAGAAGTTATTATCATGTAACTTCTTATAATATTGATTCATTATCCAGCAAACAGATAACAAGAGTACTCAAACTTATCTGGTAGAAGTTATTTATATTAATCTAACACCGAATTCCTGCATCTAATTTTCAAGGAAATGTGTAACAGCCAAAGGGGAGAATTAATAATCAGATTTTTGAGTCTGCAAAGACATGCATGTTTAGACAATTATTTTAATGACTAAAACTGTTAACTTGAGTGGTTTCCTGCTGTAATTTGAAGTATCTGGGTTACTAATTAAAAGCTTTTCTAATTCCATACCTGTGCAGCTGACTGAGCAAGAAAAAAGAATTGCTTTTGGCTCAGAGAAAAACATTATGGTAAGAGGCGTAACATATTAATCAATAATATATAGATTTAGCTAAGCCTATAAAAGCGGAGCTCGCATTTTTTTTTCCCGCATGTCTCAAGGGCACAACACCTTGCCCTGGCCAGGACTAGAACCCATGTTGTCCAACTCGGAGCCCAGTGCACAGACCATTGGACTACTGGACAAAGCCGTGGCATTGACATTCCCGCAGTACAGTTGACCGCACATGTTAAAAGTAGCACCTTGTACAGTCGTACGTCCAAATTTTTTCGGCTTGATGGGTTACTACTATTTTGCATAATTATGGGGCTACACTTTGTGAGCTCTGCTAAAAATAAATTCTAAATTCATTTAATTAGTGATTGTTATTAATCAAAGCAGCATTTTTTGACATAATAATCATGCAGGTACTTAAATATCTCAGGTTGTGGTTGATTAAATTACAGTTCAAAGGCAAAAGGAATTTTGTTTTTATTCCTATACTAATACATTTCTTATGAAAACCCTGCAGAAGTGAAAAAAGTTCATTTGAAAATGTTGTTTATTAATCGTATTTTTCCTTGTCAAAGAGAAAACTCTTGCCTACATGATGTTTTGAAAGCCTTAGGGTTTTAAATTAATCTAATTCTTTTTAATTCCATTTGCACAGCTTGTTCTCACTCAAATGGAAAAACATCCGGATAATTTCATCATTCAAGTAGCAGCTGTGTAAGTTATAACATTCACGAAGATTGATAATATTCAATGAGATGTATAATTAAGATAATCATTCAAAATAAAACAATTTTGTTTTTTATGAAAACAAATTTTAAAAACATTTTGATTATTATTTTTAAAACAAAGTTTTGACCCTATTATATAAACGTTACAAGTTACAAACATTTTTGGGATGTTCTTTTGAATTCAGAGCTTGTGTATTTAACAACATCATGGCAAGAGGAGGGGAAGCAAACCCAGAAGTGCATCCTCATTTCTTAAGGTAAAATTATTACTGAATACATGATTAAATGTGATTAAAACACTCCCAAAGTGGTATTAGAGGGCTGGTGTTGTCAAGCAACAAAACATAGCAATAGTTGTCTTGGCAACCAGGTGGTCACCTTGGTAATCAAGCCACAGCCCACCTTTACGCACCTATCAGCACAACACAAAAAATACCTGTGTGTTAAATGGTTACTTATTAAAAAGTTGGCAGTTGGGAGTGGGGGGGGGGGGAAGGGGAGAAGTGTAAACCTTCCATGCCCCCCTGCTACATCTCATTGGTTAAACCACTGCCTTAACAACCTGAGGTAGAAAGGTGGTTAATTTTCATTTTTATTATTTGATTAGTTAAATGTTAATAATTCGTCAGAATCTTAAAGTTAACATGCTCTTTGTGCAAGTTATCTTCTGTTGGATTTTTCAGTGAAGTTGCACCTTTGGTTCTATCAGCAATGACAATTTTTCCAGAGGAGTATTGTGTAAGAATTTGCTTTATTTTTGATAAATGAATCAAGACAAACAGTAATCTACCATCAAAGACTCACTATTATGTTTTGATTCTGCTTGATCTTATGACAAAATGACAGAAGAACAATGAAACATCGGAAAGTAATCAGAGTAGAATTAATGTATTCATTGACTGAGCACAAAGAACAGACAGGAAATTCTTACATAGCCTCAATGCCAATATTTTCCAGGTCTGCCTAATCTAACTCAATCACTCAGTGTTTGTCATGAGCACTGCCCTTTTTTCTCCATTTTTTCCATTTTTTTCCTTATGGCGGACCGTATGTTAATTTTGGGGTCAAAACAAGTTGTCACAAAAGCAGTAAGTAGAAATGATTCAAATATTGTATATTATCTCCAGTGCATTGAATGAATAGTGGCTCTAGAATATGGGCTGAAAATTTAGGGCAGTAATTGTCAAGAGATGTATGTCGCCAAATAGAGTAAGAAACCAATAACTTGATTTTTACTTTGCAGACATTCAAATACTTTGAAGCATCATGTTTGGCTATAGATGCTCTGTGCAATTTCCATGGTAACCAGGATATTTGTCAGCGGGCTATAGAGCTATGTGCAAGTCTGTGTGCTAAGGTATTGCAGGACAGTACAAACAAATCCCCCAAAAAATGCATATTTTGGACAGATTCTTTGCTCAATTGGACACTCAAATATTGGAAAAGCAGGAGAAGCACCCATTATTCAAGATGTTTGCAGGAACTAATTAAAGGGAAATGCTAATGAAAGTTTGGATAGATGCTAGAATCTGAGCAACTCCACACCTACCCCTCCCCTAACTCAACATGAACCCCTAACTTGTCATCAGTTGACTGTTCTTGGGTTAGGGGAGGGGTAGGTGTGCAGTTTTTCCAGATTCTGGCATTGATTCAAACTTTCATCAGCATTTCCCCTTGAATTAGTGCCTGCAAACATCTTGAATAATGAGTGCTCCTCTTGCATGAATATAAACTTCCGCCCCCTTCCCCCCTCTCTCTTTCAATTATCAAATTACCTTGTTAACTAAATTAACTCTTTAATTCTCAGAAGTGATTATTATATAACTTCTCCCTATAATATCCTTACATAATCCAGCAAACAGTTAACAAGAATACTCAAACTTATCTGCATGGTAGAAGTTCTTTATCTTGATCCAACACCAAATTCCTACATCTAATTTACAAGTAAAAGTGTAGCAGCCAAAGGGGAGAATTAACAATCAGATCTTTGAGTCTATGAAGACATGCATGTCTGGATGATTATTTTAATTATTAAAACTATTGGTTTAAGTGGTTCCCTGTTGTAATTTGAAGTAAGTATCTGGGTAAAACTAATTGAAGGCTTTTCTAATTCATACCTGTGCAGCTTACTGAGGAAGAAAAACTTGCTCTTGGCTCAGAGAAAAACATTATGGTAAGAGACATAACATATTAATCAATAAAAATCAATTTTAAATTCATATAGCGATTGTTATTATATCAAAGCTGCATTTTTTGGCATGATAATCAATTATTTAAATATCTCAAGTTGTGGTTGATTAAATGTGTCTTCCAATTATAAACTAGGTCTTTACTAATCATGCAGTTCATTTTAAAAATACAGACCATGTTTAATATTATTCAAGAAAAGATCAGTGCTAGACAGGTATGGATCAGATAGAATTTGCAACACTATAATGAAATGATTTCATAATACAAATGTCATTTTTTTTGATGGAGCAAGCAGATTAAAGAAAGATTAGGTTAGGCCTTGTGCACTCAGGGTCATCACCATTTTGGTTTATTGCTGTATGGTATTGTTACAATGCCTTTGAGCAGAATTTTTTTCAGTTTAAGAGATATGATCATCACAATAAAGGAACACAAAGCTAGCACGTTTTCTAGAAATAGAAAACATGGGAAAGCCAAGACTTGAATTAAGTTAAACATTTTTTTAAGGTTACTTGATCTGACTGTCAATTCAAATTAGCTGCTTTCATAATTATAATTATATTTTCTCATTTTCTTTATCTCAGTTGACTTGTGATAATTTTATCCAAGATTGTTATAACCAATAATTGTCCTTTTAAGAAATTGTTCTCTACCTTTTCATCATCAATGATTATTAATGATATTTTAGATTGCTTTATGCAGTCTTTTTTTTTTCTAGGAGGATCTCACATTGAGTAATGCATTTACTGTTCTAGAGAAATTAACTGGTATGCAATGTTTTAATATCTTTGCAAAATTTTACTTTGAAAAGAGATTTATGAAGAAAAAAGTTTGCAATTGCATGTAGCTGGTTGAGCTAAACTCAGGGTGTTTTAGCAAAGTCTTTTGTCATTCACTATGACAAAGGGCTAACACTTTATAGTGGCCAATTTACATTATTAACCCTGTTGGAATAGTAAATTACTACAGTTTCTTTAGAACTTACTCCCTTCACTTGAGCTAAACTCAGTTTTCAGCCTAAGGAGTGACCAGGAGACTGGTTGTCCAAGTAGATAGGATGTTGGCTCATTGCAAGTTACCCACCCACCCCACCCTCCCCTGCCATTTCATCTTTTTCTGAGAGTTTTTGCAAGGCATTATGATATTAGAGTTCAGTGCCTTTCCCTAGAATACAATACAATGACCCTTTCCCGAGTTCAGCAAACCAGGAGTAAGGCTCTTTCCATGAGCTGTCCAGATAAAAAAATAGTTCTTTCTGACATTTACAGATGAGATACCGAGCACTTGTTCTCTGTTTGTTGAGAAAGGAGGTTTTCAATTGATGGTGCAAGGCCTGAAGGTATACAAGAACATTCTTTTCTAGAAACTGCCAAGTAAATTCAAACAAACTGCCAGGAGGCTGTGTGGCTGAGTGGTTAGGGTGCTGGACTTGTAATCTGGTGGTCTTGGGTGTAAGTCCCCTACCTCAAGTTGAACTCCTCAGCTATGCTGTGTAAATAGCCAACTGGTCAGCCTCCTGGCAGTCATAGTAAAGCACTATTGGATAGCAATAGAAATAGCTAAATATAGTCAACCATACGGTGTCAAACAGCAACAGCACAACAGAGTGAGTGTTGTTAAGTAAATATGTTTAAGGTTTCACAGCTCCCACACACCTGGTGTCAATGAAACTGGGATCAGACGGGATCAGATCATGGACCAGATCAGGTCATGGATCACATCACAGATTGAAAAAAGAAAATTTTTGAAAAGTGTAAAAATCAAACTATTTACAAAATAATAATACTTATAATATAAGATTAAAAAACTTAAAATATGTCAATTGAAATTAGAAATGTTGTATGACAAGCACTAAATGAAGTCTGCATGGTCCCACTGGAAGTTCGTGTCTGTGATCCAATGCATTCCAATTCAGATTTTGTTGATGCCACCACACACTTACCCAGGTGCTAACCATAGATATAGTGTTGCCAAATATAGTATGGTCTTACTTCTTAATGGTGCAGTTACAGTCAACAATTTTATGTTTAATCTGATACATTATAAAATCAACTCTAGCTGTTCAGAGAAGGAAGCCAAGCCATTATCAAAATGAAGCTTCTTAGAACACTGGTAAGCCACCAAGAAAAGCCTATTAAGCACAGGTCCACCACAAGGCTAAACAACTGTGCTCCAAGTTCAACATTGACTCTAAAGTCATTGTGTATATGGTTTCCAGAGATCAGATTTAAGTCTTCTGTGATGGACAGTTAGAAAAAAATAGAAATGGGAAGCTCAATATCATGCACCAGGAAAGAAAAGTCAATGACAGAGCATTTAATAACATTTCATGTCTTGGTTAATCTCACTTTAACTTAGGAACCTATAAGCAATAACAAATGAATAACTACAAAATCTGAACAATTACAAACAGAAATCAGTCAACAGCCCAAAGCAAGTAAATTCATTTTGATCCTCGTTATTTTGTGTTTCAGAACATTATAGCTGAGATTCCAAGTCTGAGGCACTTATTCATCACAGATGAATTGATGAATCTTATTGGGTAATGTCTTTTTCTGTTTGTCAAATAAGGTTTTTTTTTTTTAGTTAGGAATATTGAGTTTGTTTGCAACAAATTTGGGCAGCTTTGAATCTACACATCAAGTGATTTTTCAAAGCTTTGCAACAAGGTCAAATTCAGCAAGTGAGACTGAAAGGCACATGAAGCTAATTAAAAATTAAGTTAATAAGTGTTTTTGAGAGCATGAGGCAGTTAAAGTAGGGCTGCTATGTTAACATTTTTAATCAAGATATGTTTTAATTAACTTGTGGAAAAGTATTTAGTCCAGAGCATTTAATCAAAATTGTTCTTTGAGGAAACAAATGAAAATGTGTTTGTTATTAATCCAACAAATGATAATTATTATTAATAAATAAAAAAAACAGTCTTCAGCCATGGACCTAAAGTGAAGTTTAATTCTTGTCTTGCGTAGGTCTCTCCTGGATGATGGGCTTCTCCAGTTGTCCTATTTTTGTGGTGGAATTTTGTCCAACATTATGCTGGAGTGGTCTGATGATAGAAAGCTACAGTCATACAGCAAACAGTTTTTACTTGATAAGCTGGTAGATATTAGTCGTCTTACTTTGGGGCATGGTTGCAAATTAACTAATAGTAGGCTTTGAATACTCTTCTGTAACAAATTCATCTTTGGGTTGACATTTTTTCATTGTTTTTTGTTTTTCTAAATATGAGGCAAAGCTGAGCAAATTTTATATTGACAGTTACTTTGAAAATCAGAAAATTATACCATCAGTCCCATGTACAAGTAAATCTGGATGTCATTTCTGTAAAAGTGAAGAGATTTTGTACATTTTGTTGTGATACAAACATTTTTAAAATTGTGAGTCCATTTAAGTGACTTCACTTCTTGAGCGGGGACTAGAATGGAGCAATTGGAATTAGGGAAATGGGGCTGGGGACATGATCTAAAAACAACACCTCCAGGTGTAAAATTTTTTTCACTCAAATATCTCAGGTTTAAAAATTTGCCCCCACCCCTCACCTCTCTTAACCCTCAACACCCTAACATCATTATGCATATTCTCCATACTGTTCTCCATAAATTTCTTAAGGTGGTAGGAGGAGAACTTGTCTAATAATCAAGAGCCACTTTAATTGGTGATCAGTTCCTTTATTCTTGTGACCTTAATGTGTGATTGGGAGGAAATATTGTAAGGAGAAATTAGATGATAATCACTCTTGTGACAGCAACAGTGTTGAGGTAAAAATGTTGCATTTTTCTCTTTATCAGGAACAAGCTGTGAACCGATGGGAATTTCCTGCAGACCAGTTTGTTACTTATAAGTTTGTATATCTTTTTGCAAAGTTATCTTTATCAAGTACTGGTTATTTTTTTATCTTTTCATGAATAGAAAAAAGACAAAAAAAATTGTACAAGCCATAGGGCAAGTGCAGTTTGTAGTCTTCAAAAAAATTTCAAGTGCTTATTTAAACTAAACTGCATGAGAAATCTTGTTGTTACCTATTAATAATTTACGAGAAAAAAAAAAGCATCACAGAAGGTCCAGTTGGGTGAAAATTTGACAGTGCACATGCTATTTTTAATTTGCACTCATGACATGAAAAATGCACCTGTTTTCAGCCAATTAGACATGCATAATTTTTTATGTATCTTATAGCAGATCAAAAATTGATTCTTACAGTCTCCTGTGAAGCACTAGTTCGAACACTGTTGAAGTTTGTATACAATAATATTAAAATTGTAACCCTTTTCCCTTTTTTCTGTTAGGTCATTCAGATCTTTTGTCCCTCTCCTCCAGTGTGCTATGCCTGCTGTGCAGCTGTGGGCTTTGTGGGGAATCATAAATGTCTTCACCAGTGACAGTAAGCACCTCTTGATCTCAAATGTTTGAACAGTGCCTTGGCTAATTAAAAACTCATACAGGATGATGCATTTGATTTTTGTAAGGCTGAGCTTAGATAGAAACCTCTATTTGACCCCATTGATGTTGCTGACATAAATTCCAACCCCCCCCCCCCCCAGTGCATTCCTTTCTGTGCAGGGAAGGCAGGGTATCTTGAAGTTTGCTCGATTGCTCTTGTAGTACATAGCAAGCAAATTTAGCAATGATCATCCTAAAATTCTAGCCTGATGTACACTCAAGATTTAGGAGCTGGTCTTGTTTATGGTAGACAACTGTCTCTATTTATTGAATTTGGGACTCAAACATGTACACCTTTCTCATATGAACATGGAAAAGTTTAACCCTTTGACCTGCAGTTTCTCCCCACAATATCATCCCTGAGTCACATGTAAAGGTCATGAGAAGAAAGGAAATGATCACCAGCATGAAACTTTTAGCAAAATTTTTCAAGATTTGTAAGCTGTGTTGTAGTCCCATCATTAAGATTACTTACTCATGGTAATGTGATGATCAGGAGCTAAATTAACAGACAAGCGACTCACCACAAAACTTATCTTTTTTTGCAGTGCAACGTTATGCCCCTCTGCTTATAGATGTCTCCGGGATATTGTTCGGAGAGTATTAACAACATCACACAATGGAGTCAGAGAGCTGGCACAGAAGCTTTCAGATACTGTGGCTAATTCTTAGCCAAGTTAGAAAAATATTAACTGCTAATTCTTTTAAAGAGACTTTCAATGACAACCTAATAATATTTGACTAGGATTAAGTTTACTTTTTGAAGCTTAAAAAGCAGTATTGTCAATACAATATTCTCTTCAAATGCCTTTCGCAGGTCTTTGTGAAATTTTACAGGCAGGATTTGTGACTAAATGTGGAATAAATAATTTCAGGGTGCTGTCCTTGGTTACAGTTTTGTTTTATTTGTTATATTCAAACCAAGCTTTTGGTGATCTCTTTTGGCCTCTGACATGCCAATTTTTTTACTTCTAATTAGTAATTTCATGGCCTTAGATTAAATATAAATAATCTCCACTTACACTTTAAGATGGTAGGTTCACAGTCACAAAGGAAGTGTTGACAGCAATTGGAGAATCATAAGTGTTTCACAAATCTCTAGATTCTACTAGATGTGTAACACTCCAGAGAAAAACCATGTGTTCACATTCCAACTCCTTTCAGTTTGGAAGGGGATATCCTAGTTATGGTTGCCACAGTCATAGGATTTTGAAATTCCCCGACATTTCCCTGAAAAAGGCAAAATTTCCCCAACCAGCTAAATTAACAATTTCACAAACTAATCCTGACCTTTAACTTCCACTCACTGCAATCCTCTCCACCCATAACTTTAGGTCAATCATATTCTTGTAGAAATATTTCTTCAGAATTAATGGCCCGTTTTAAGATTCAGACAGGCTCTGGAGTAGGAGGTGGTGCTTCACAACCTCGGAATGTTTCAGAGTTGAATAGTTAAGAATCACAAGTAGAGGTTCTTTTTGATTTCCTGGCCATAGTTGGTCCATGTTGACCTTCAGAAATTGTAGGATTTTGAGGAGCTAGGCAGTACTTTCCTAGGTACTGCTGGGTAGCCATGGATAAGTTATTCCACATATAGTCCATGAGGGATCGAGAAATATCATTGTGAAAAGTAACAGCTCTGTGGTGACTGTGGCTTTTGCTTCAACTGGTAATTTGTTGATTTCAACTGCCTTTGATCATCAGTGAGGTATTCAAAGTCTGCTTAACTGAAAACTTCTTCAAGAGCTTCATCAACTAACAATGACAAGTAGTTAATGTGTGGTTGAACTGGTATGTTGCTCAGTGATGCAGATCTGTGGAATGGCTATTGTTGGGGGAGAGAGAGCTTACATGGTTCCTGATGATACAAAAGAGGACAAACCATTATCCCTGTTGCTGTGTACACTCAAAAACCTACATGTACCACAACTGCAGGCAGCAGGGTTTTCATAAAGAAACAAAGAAGCAGAATAGTTGTGTAAAGTTACAGGAAAATATTCTCCACCTCTGAATAAAAATACATTTGAGGTCATTAAAATTAAGTCAGAGAATTCTTCTGAGATTAGCTGGAAAATTATCATTTCTCTATTGCTCAATGATCTTTCTGGTGAAATTTACTCAGTTTGAAAAGTGTAAAGTGACCACGCCCATAGGATGGGGTACCTGTCCGTTTACAGCTACTCCCCCTTGTCCCCACTCTACTCTACCCTCCAGGCTTCTTGTAGCCATTTTATGAAGTTTTTATTGTTTTCTGGTGTTAATTTATGCAGACTACAAAAGAGAGATTGCAATGGCATGGTCTTTATTGTGGTGACTTCTACCATGATGACTGCAAGAGGGGCAACTAACAAAACTTGCAAGGGGGAAAACTTAGGACAAACTGAAACAGCACATGGCTGAGCTCTCAAAAACATTGAAGGGAGCCCAGTGCTCTGAAATTGTGAAATCCAGGGAGCCCAGCATATACTTCTATATGAAAAAAAAAAACCTCCTAGTTGCCCAAGAGCAAAAGCAAAGTGCCAGGGGGTCACCAGATGCTACAAGAGCACAGCCCTGCAGCTCCAAAATTGGAAAAAGGAGTTTTTCTTCTCTCACTCAATAGGAAAACAAACACATCAAAATATGGTAAGAACAGCAGTAATGCACTCCGCTCTGCCCTGTGTACTACATTTTGATGTCATCTGTGATCTATTACTGAACAGACCCACAGCAGTGTGGAATCTATTTGTTAACCCCTCAACTCTCAGACCAAATTTGTAATTCCCCTCACTGTCAACCATGCAATTCTTATGATGTTATTTCAGAGAATTTTGTACTGGATCAACTAATTATCTCCAAATTGATATTTTTCTTTATTCTCATTACTTATCTGTTTGATTTTGTATTGATGTTGTGAGGAGAAATTCTGTCTTGGTCACTCATGGGAGTTTAAGGGTTAAAGAGTGACTGAGAGTAAAATGGTGTCATTACATGTTGCTAGGCAACACAGAAAAGTTGCAATGTAGCAATCAAAACTGGTGTACTACTCTTTGTCTTTTCCCTGATCATTTTAAGCATTATTGACGACTTTAAAAGTAATCTATGCAATTCAAAACCAGTGCTTTGCGTTTTGTGATACTATTAAGATTAAAACGGTGAGCTGTCGTCCTGCTGATAAACTTGAGGTCAACAGAGAAATAGTCGGCTTGATTCGAAAGAACTTACCCAATTCCTCGTCTTCCATACTGGAGATCGAGATGTCTGGAGTTTTGTCTTCCTCATCGTGAACCACTCTATCGAAACTGTTTCCACTCTAAAGTGATCTGATCTTTTTCTTTAATTTCTCTAAACATTCTTTAAGTTCTTTTGCAGAAGTTTCTTCTCCGATCAAACTTTCTATTCGTGTTTAATTTCAAGATGAAGTCTGCGACAGCCGCCTTGCCTGTTGAGCTGAGTCCTTCCATCTTCCTTTCTTTAAGGACAGCTTTGCAGATCTAAGACTAAACGCAATATACAGTTAAGTTTTGATAAAAGCTCGATGCCTACCAAAGAAAACTGTTTTTAAACCTTGGTTAACTGTTCGGAAACTCGAAATGAAGTCGATATATACTCGGGCATGCTCGGATTGCTTCGGAGATTAAACGAGTGGTAACCAAGTTCAAAACAAACGTAATGCGGAAGTAGTCATAACTAGCAGACTTTTGAACTAAATGGTTTGGCAAAGTTGTTACACTGTTGTTCCGATTTTCTGTGTACTTGCATCTTTCCTCTCGACGGAGCTGCATGATTGAAGATCACTTTTTCATCATCTTTTGAACTAAATGGTTTGGTAAAGTTGTTACACTGTTGTTCCGATTTTCTGTGTACTTGCATCTCTCCTCTAGACGGAGCTGCATGATTGAAGAACAAGGCGCAAGGAAGGAGCGTCAAAGAAGTGGAGGAACTTAAACTGCTTTTACTGCATGTGTTTTAGTGCAACTATATTTTCTTCTAAGTTCCTTGCATTGTAAAAGAGCGTCTCAACATGAGCACCGTTTCACCAGCTTCTCTCGAAGAAATATGCCTGAGCTTTATCAGTGCTAATATTGAAGATTTATGCCACAAGGATGTTCAAGGTGTCCAGTACGGCGAGGTTTCTTGTCAAAAACTTAGTTTCATTTCTCCGTTATTTCTCCACGAACACCTGGCAGACAATGTTATGAGATGTCTCTCACGTGATGGAAACCTGACAGATAGAACGGCATCTTTATTTGTTGATCCGCACAGATGTAGAATCAAACATTTCAATCTCAGGAAATGTCAGCTGAGTTTTCCAGTGCTGAAACTACTTGCTGGAAAACACAAAGTTGAAAAACTGGACTTATCTGGAACAAAAACGTTCTCCTCTTTTTTGTTTTTTCCACTGCTGAATGGAATGTCATCGACAGTAGGGGAGTTAAATTTGAGCTGCACATCATTTGTCTTGGACTTTGCTGCCATGAAGCCACTGAGCTGTTTGACACATTTGGATGTGAGCCATTGCACTCCTATAAATGACCGCTTGATGTCGGTTGCTGCACAGAATATGGATTGTTTAAAACACATTAATATCTCTAACACTGCAATAAGACATGTCTCTTCATTCGGGAAACTAAGAGGTCAACTAAAAACATTAATCGCTTTTAACACACCAATATCATGGACAAACCCTGCTGAGTTCAAGGACTTTACATTATTACAGAAGCTTGATATTTCAAGAAGTTCTGATAATGATTTGCACCACGATGGGATGATGGAGTCTATAAAATATGACGAAATGCTTACAGACCAATGTATGATGCCAAACCTGGTCTCTCTGGATGTTTCAGGTGTTTCCGCAGTAACAGCAGACGCTTTGCAGTCATTTCTTAGTTCTCATCCTAAACTTGAGTTCCTTGGCCTTTGTTTGATGTCACGGAATTTACAAGAACAACTGGAAAGAATTGCTCCTCTTCTTAAGGTAGAAGTATCATAATAATATAATGAACTAATAATATGAAACAGTGAAAAAAATTTCGTTGTTTTGATCCAGAATGGTGGAAATCCTTAAAGTTTACTGGAAATATTTTGCAATTTTTATAAAATGCCTTCAGAGTTCCATATTGTTCAGAGACTTGATGTGAAGTCTATACTCAAACCTCAGAGGCCCATTTTGCTGCAGCTTATCCCAGTTTACTTAGCATGAAGCAACTTAGAGTGATACTTATATACTCCCTCCTTGGACAGGATCCCAGTCTATCACAAGATTACCCCCAACAATCATCAGGTTCTTTCCAAAGTGCCTTATCAGAGTTTAAGTCACATTACACTTATGTGCAGTACAACTTGATATGGCTTTTAACTTAAGGGATATGTGACTTGGCTGCATAATATTTAGTGTAATTTTCTAAAATATTTTTATTGATCAACTGCTCTTCATAAGCTTCTCCTCATACTATTTGCATCTCAAAGTCAACAATCAAATTAACTAATGTAGCTTCACTTTCATCAGATTACAGGTGAAGCTACTCAGAGAAACAGATCCTTTGTTCGTTGCAAATGTACCCAGACAGAGCTGATTACATGAGAGAAGCTTTGAGTGGACTGTTTCGCATCAGTAAGGATTGGACAGCAAGAAAACCACAAATTCTCAAGGTACACAATGAAATGGCTCATTTAATAAACTTAAGGTTTATTAGGGTCCTTTGAGCTGTAACAGTGATCATCATATCCTGAAAAAAATTTTTTAACCTATATTCATTTTGAACTACATTTTCTGATTTATGACAGCAGCAATGTGAGTATTTAACCCCACTGACTTAACAACCACAAGCAGGTTTTTCATTAAGTTTAGAAATTGCAGAATTCACTACCTGCAGTGCAGAATTCTCCAACTACAGTTCAAAGGCCTAAGGAATTTTGTTTTCATTCTTACTGCATTTCCTATGAAAACCCTGCAGAACTGAAAAAATTCATTCGAGAATGTTGTCTCTTAATATTTTTCTTTGTCAAAGGGGAAAGTCCTACCTATATGATGCTTTGAAATCCTTAGGATTTAAAATTAGTTTAATTCTTCTTAATTCCATTTGTACAGCTTGTTCTTAATCCACTGGAAAAACATCTGGGTGATCTCAATGTTCAAATGGGGGCTACGTAAGTTAATATTCACAAAGATTCTTAAATAGTTATGATAATTATTCAAAATAAAACAATTTTGTTCATTAAAATAAAAAAAAATTTTTCTAAAAATTTTGATCATTTTCAAATCAAAGTTTTGACCATAGAATGAATGTTCTTTTGAATTCAGAGCTTGCGTATTTAACATTATCAGAGAAATAGGAGGGGAAGCAGGGCCAGAAGTGCATCCCCATTTGTTAAGGTAAAATTATTTCTGGATACATGATTAGGTATGGTAAAACACTTTCAAAACATTATTAGGGGGCTGATGTTGTTGTACAACAGAAGATAACAATTAAATAAGTATTCTGGGCAACCAGGCGGTCACCATGGCAATCAAACCCCAGCCGTCCTTTAGTGCCTGTCAACACAACACAAAAAAAACAGTGTTTGAAATGGTTAATGTAGTACTCAAAAGTTGGCAGTTAAGCGAGAGGGGTGGGGAGTGCAAACCCTCCATGCCCCCCTCCCTTCTGAATCTCATTTGTCAAACCACAGCCTTATCAATCTTAGGAAGAGAGGTGGTAATTTTCACTTTAAATTTATTATTTGATTTGTTAAAATGGAATAATTAGTCATAATCTTTTAAAGTTAAAATGCACTTTGTGCAAGTTATTCCCCCAACTTGCTTACTCATGACAACAGAATGATATCCAATGTGATTATTTTTAATTATATCTTCTGTTGGATTTTTCAGTAAAGTTGCATCTTTGGTTCTATCAGCAATGAGAACCTTTCCAGAAAAGCATCAGGTAAGAATTTGTTTTTTTATAATAAAGGAATCAAGATGTTACAATTCTGCTTGATCCTATGACAAAATGATAGAAGAACAATATAATGAATCATCAGAAAATAACTAGAGCATATTATTGGTGTATTCATTGAATGAGTGCAAGGTACAGACAGGAAATTCTTACACAACCTCATGTCAATATTTTCTAGGTTTGCCTAACCCACAATCACTCAGTGTTTGTCATGGGCACTGCCCCTTTTTCTTTCTCTCCATAGCTTTTGGGGAACTGTATGTCAATTTTGAAGTCACAACAAGTTTACAAAAAAGCAGTAAGTGGAAACGATCCAAACATTGTAAATTATCTCAAGTGCATTGAATTAGCAGTGGCTCTAGATTATGGGCTGAAAATTTTGGGCAGCAACTGTCATGAGATGTATGTCACAAAATAGAGTTACCTATAACTTGATTTTTACTTTGCAGACATTCAACTACTTTGAAGCATCATGCTTGGTTATGGATGCTCTGTGCAATTTCCATGGTAATCAGGATATTTCTCGTGTGGCTTTACAGCTATGTGCAATTCTGTATCCAGAGGTATCACTGTACAGTACACACAAAACCTAAAAAAATTGCATTTTTGGAGAGATTCTTTCCTCAATTTGAATCTCAAATATTGGAAAAGCAGGAGAAGCACTCATTACTCAAAATATAATAGTGTAATATAATGTGTAATAGCTCAGATACTGACATTTTCCCAAACTTCCATTAGCATTTCCCCTTGAATTAGTACATGCAGACATTTTGAATAATAAGTGCTTCTCCTGCATGAATATACACTTCCTCCTCTCCCCACCCCTCTCTCTCTCTCTCTCTTGCTCTTTCTTTCTTATAACTATTAAGTTTCCTTGTTCACTGAATCAGTTAACTCTTTCATTCTCAGAAGTGATTATCATATAACTTCTTCCTATAATATCCATACATTAATTATCCAGCTAACAGGTAACGACAATACTCAAACTTATCTGATAGAAGTTCTTTATCTTGATCTAAGACCAAATTCCTACATCTAGTTTACAAGGAAGAGTGCAGCAGCTATGGGGGAGAATTAACAATCAGATCTTTGAGTCTGTGAAGACATACATGTCTGGATGATTATTTCAATTACTAAACTATTAGTTAAAGTGGTCTCCTGTTGTAATTTGAAGTAAGTATCTGGGTTACTAATTAAAGGCTTCTCTAATTCCATACCTGTGCAGCTGACCCAGCAAGAAACACTTGCTCTTGGCTCAGAGAAAAATGTTATGGTAAGAGATGTAACTATATTAAACTATAAAAATTGATTTTAAATTCATTTAATTAGCAATGGATATTTTAATCAGAGCTGCATTTTTTGGCATGATAATCAGTTATTTAAATATCTCAAGTGTGTCTTCCAATATATAAAATATGTCTTTACTATAATTAATTCATTTTAAAAAATACAGACGGTGTTTAATATTATTCAAGGAAAGATCAGGGCAAGCCAGGTATGGATCAGATAGAATTTGCAACACTAATGAAATGATTTCATAACACAAATTAAATGTCATTTATTTTTAATGGAGCAAGTACGTAGATTGAAGAAAGGTTAGGTTAGGTCTTGTGTGCTGGGTCACTACCATTAAGGTTTATTGCTGCATGATATTGTTGCATTGTCTGAGCAGAATTATTTTTCAGTTTAAGAGATATGATGATTACAATAAAGGAATACAAAACTAGCACATTTCTACACATAAGAAACATAGGAAAGCCAAGACTAATCAAGTTAAACATTATTTTAAGGTTACTCTGACTGTCAATTTGAATTAGTTGCTTTCATTATCATTATAATAATTTTCTCATTTTCTTTATCTCAGTTGGCTTGTGATAATTTTACACAAGATTTTCATAACCATGTCCTTTTAAGAAATTGTTCTCAACATTTTCATCATGAGTAATTATTAATGATATTTTAGATTGTTTGATTCAGTCCCTTTTTTTTCTAGGAGGATCTCACATTGAGTAAAGCACTTTTTGTTCTAGTGAAATTAACAGGTATGCAATGTTTTAATAAGTTTGTAAAATTTTACTTTGAAAAGAGATTTATTTACTAGAAAAAAGTTTGCATTTGAATGACTTTTCAATGTGGTGTGAATGGTACATTCTGTTCTGGTCTTTGAATGATGCGTGTAACTGGTTGAGCTAAACTCAGGGTAATTTAGCAAAGTCTTTTGTCATTCACCATGATGATGGGCTAATGCTTTATATGGTAGCCAATTTACATTATCAACCTTGTTGGAATAGTAAATTACCACAGTTTCTTCAGAAACTTACCCCCTTCACTCGAGCTAAACTCAGTTTCCAGCCCAATTAAGGAGTGATCAGGAGACTGGTCATCCAAGTGGATAGGATGTTAGCTCATTGTAAGTAACCCACTAACCCCTGACCCTCCACTGCCATTTTGTCAGCTTTTCCTGACAGTTTTCCCAAGGCATTATGATATGAGAGTTACGTGTCTCTCCCTAGAATACAATAGAATGACCCTTGCACGAGTTCAGCATACCAGAAGTAAGGCTATTTCCATGTCCAGATAAAAAAAAGAGTTTCTCTCTGTCACTCACAGATGAGACACCAAGCACTTGTTCTCTGCTTGTTGAGAAAGGAGGTTTACAATTGATGGTGCAAGGCCTGAAGGTATACAAGAACATTCTTTCCAAGAAACTGTCAAATAAAACTGCCAGGAGTGGTTAGGGTGCTGGACTTGTAATCTGGTGGTTCCTGGGTTCAAGTCCTCTACCCTGCCATTCATTAGATTTGTTCTCAGTCACCCCAAGTTGAACTTCTTGGCTGCACTGTGTAAATAGGCTGTGTAAATAGCCAACTGGTCTGCCTCCTGGTAGGTGGAATTTTCAAGCACTGCATATTTTATTTCAGTCACTGTAAAGTGCTATTGGATAGCAATAGAAATAGCTCAACATTGTCAACCATAAGGTGTCAAATAGCAAAAGCACAACAGAGTTTGAGTTTTCTTAAGTATGTTTTAGGTTTCACAGCTCCCACACACCTGGCATCAACAAACCTGGGATTGGACAGGATCAGATCATGGACTGGATCACAGATCAGGTCATGGATCACAGATCGAAAAAAGAAAAGTTTTGAAAAGTAAAATAATCAAATAATTTATAAAATAATAACAGTTACAATATTAGATTAAAAAAACTAAAATATGGTAATTGAAATTAGAAATGTTGCATGACAAGCTAAAATAAAGCTTATAGGCCCCACTGGAAGTTCATGTCTGTGATCCAATCTGGTCCAATCCAGATTTTGTTGACGCTGCCACATACGTACCTACTCTGGAAGTGCTAACCGTAGGCATAGTGCCAAATATTGTATGGTCTTACTTCTTAATGGTGCAGTTATGGTCCAGAATTTTATGTTTAACGTCAGTGATGCATTATAAAATCAACTCTAGGTGTTCAGAGAGGGTAGCCAAGAGAAAAATCTCAGAATAAAAGAGATGCTTCTTACAGAACTGGTAAGCCACTAAGAAAAGCCTATTAAGCACAGGTCCACCATAAGGCTAAACAATTGTGTTCCAAGTTCAACACTGATACTAAAGTCATTGTGTATATGGTTTCCAGAGATAAAATTTAAGTCTTCTGTGATGGACAGTTAGAAAAAAATAGAAATGGGAAGCTCAATATCATGCACCAGGAAAGAAAAAAGGCAATGACAGAGCATTTAATAACATTTCATGCCTTAATCTCATTTTAACTTAGGAACCTGAGCAATAACAGATGAAAACCTCACAACTTTCTGTACGACCACTGAGGCTCAGGCTGCCAATTTGACAACCTTTGACACTTGTTTGTTAAAAACTTTTGCCACTTTCCATGACTTCCAAAGTGGTTGCAGCTTAGAAGAGTGCCACAACTTTTCAAAACAATTATAAGGCCTCACTTAAAGATTGAAAATCACATGTGCCTTTTTTTCCCAGATTGTGGAAAATGTCTTAAGCAACTGCAAACAGGAATTAGTCAATAGCCCAGTGCAATTAAATTCATTTTGATCCTCATTATTTTGTGTTTTAGAACATTATAGCTGAGGTTCCAAGTCTGAGGCACTTACTCATCACAGATGAATTCATGAATCTTACAGGGTAATGTCTTTTTCTGTTTGACAAATAATGTTTGAAAACAAGTCAGGAATATTGAGGCTGCTTTGAATCTACACATTAAGTGATTTTTCAAAGCTATGCAACAAGATCAAATTCAACAAGTGAGACTGAAAGGCACATGAAACTAATTAAAAATTAAGCTAATAAGTGTTTTTAAGAACATGAGGCTGTTAAAGTAGTTTGGCTTTGTTAACATTTTTAATCAAGAAACGCTTTAACTTATGGAATGTTTATGTTAGTCAAGAGCATTTAATCAAAATCGTGTGTTTGTTATTAATTTAACAACCAATAATTATTATTAGTTTATGAAAAAAATCAGTTGTAAGCCATGGATCTTAAGTGAAGGTTAATTCTTGTCTTGTGTAGGTCTTTCTTGGACAACAGGCTTCTCCAGTTGTCCTATTTTTGTGGTGGAATTCTGTCCAATGTTATGCTGGAGTGGTCTGATGATGGAGAGCATCTGTCACACAGCAAACAGTATATGCTTCAGCGTTTGGTAGGTATTCATTTGGCAATCTTACATCGGGGCATGGTTGCAAGTTAATTGTAGGCTTTGAGTACCCTTCTATAACAAATTCATTTTTGAGTTGAAATTTTTTCATTTTTTTTTTTAATATATAAGGCAAGGCTGAGCAAATTTTATATTGACAGTTACTTTGAAAATAAGAAAGTTATTACTTCAGTCTCATGTACAAGTATATCTAAATGTTATTTCTAGAAAAGTCAGGAAATTTTGCATATTTTGCTTGTTTTGAGGAGGGGCTAGAATGGAGCAATTGAAGAAAAATTAGGGAGATGGGGGTGGAGACATGATCTAAAAACAACACCTCTGGGTGTAACATTTCTATGAATTTCCTGAGGTGTTGAAAGGAGAACTTGTTTAACAACCTGGAGCCTCTTTAATTGGTGATCAATTCCTTTATTCTCATGAATAATGTGTGATTGGGAGGCAACATTGTAAGGAGAAATTAGATGATAGTCACTCTTGTGACAGCAACAGTGTTCAGGTAAAAATGTTGCGTTTTTCTCTTTATCGCAGGAACAAGCTGTGAAAAGTTGGGAATTTCCTGCAGACAAGTTTGTTAGATATGAGTTCGTATGAATATCTTTTTGTAAGGTTAATTATCTTTATCAAGTACTGCATGGTTATTTGTTATCTTTTCATGAATAGAACAAAGACAATAAAATTGTATGATCGAGCCATAGGGCAAGTGCAGTTTGTAGCCTTCAAAAAATTTTTAAGCGCTTATTAACCCAAACTGCATGAGAAATCATGGTGTTACCTATTAATAATTTACGAGAAAAGAAGCATCACAGAAGGTCCAGTCTGGTGAAAATTTGACAGTGCAGATGCTATTTTTGATTTGCATTTGTTACATGAAAAATTCACCTGTTTTCAGTTAATTAGATGTGCACAATTTTTTTAGGTATATATATTATAACAGATAAAAAATGAATCCTTACAGTCTCCTGTGAGAGACACTAGTTCAAACATTGTTGAAGTTTGTAAACAATAAATATTAAAATTGTAACCCTTTTCCCTATTTTCTGTTAGGTCGTTCAGATCTTTTGTTCCACTCCTCCTTTGCACTATGCCTGCTGTACAGATGTGGGCTTTGTGGGGAATCATAAATGTCTGCACCACTAACAGTAAGCACCTCTTGAACTCAAATTGTTTGAACAGTGGCCTGCATATGGCACTGAAGATTTAGGAGCTGGTCTTGTTATGCTTATGGTAGACAACTGTCACAATTTATTGAATTTGGGACACAAACTTGCACACCTTTCCCATATGAATATAGAAAAGTTTGACCCTTTGACCTGCAGTTTCTCCTTACAATATCACCCCTGAGTCACACATTAAGGTCATGAGGAGAAAGGAGATGATCAAAAACAACAGAAGCAATTGATTTTTAAACCAATTCCTTGTCAGCACCTTTCACTGGTCACATGTCTTGCCTTAGACAAACTTGAGAACTTTTAGCAAAATTTTTAAGATTTGTAAGCTGTGATGCAGTCCTGTTATGAAGATTATACTCATGGAATGTGATGATCAGGAGCTGAATTAGCAGACAATCAATTCATCAAAACTCTAATCTTTTTTTTCAGGGAAGCACCATGCCCCTCTTCTTTTTGATGTTGGAATCCTGGATATTGTTCAGAATGTTTTACAAACATCACACAATGGAGTCAGAGAGCTGGCACAAAAGCTTTTAAATACTGTGGCTAATTTTGAGTCAAGTCAGAAAAAGATTAAATCTTAACTCTTTTAAAGAGACTTTCAATGACAACAATACAATATTCTCTCAAATGCCCTTAGCAGGTCTTTGTGAAATTTTATCAGCAGGATTTGTGACAGTGGAATAAATAATTTCAGGGCACTGTCCTTGGTTACAGTTTTGTTTTATTCATTATATTCAAACCTAGCTTTTGGTCACTTCCTCTAGCTTCTGACATGCAATTTTTTCACCTATAATCAGTATTTTCATGGCCCTAGATTTGATATGAATCCTTTACATTTCAAGATGGTTGGTTCACAGGTACAAAGGAAGTCTTGATGGCAATCACAAGTGTTTCACAAATCTCTACATTCTACTAGATGCGCAACTTTCCAAGAGAGAAACCATGCATTCACATTCCAACTCCCTTCAGTTTGGAAGAGGTCATTCTAGTTATGGTGGCCACAGTCATAGCATTTTGAAATTCCCTGACTTTTCCCTAAAAGAGGCAAAATTTCCCCAACCAGCTGAATTGACAATTTCACAAGCTAATTAATCCTGACCTCTAATACTTCTGACAGTATCTTGCACATCAAATTAACTTAGGAAGTTTTTTAAACTTAGTGATGTCTTAAACATTTGAAGTATTTTCATCTTTGGAGGTAGACTCTGGAGTAGGAGGTGGTGCTCTACACCCTTGGGATGTTTCAGAGTTAAAGAGTCCAGAATCACAAGCAGAAGTTCCTTTTGATTTCCTGGCTCTTAAGTTAGTCCATGCTGACCATCAAAAATTGCAGGCTGTTGGGGAGCTAAGCAGTACTTTCCTAGGTATTGCTGGGTAGCCATGGATAAGTTATTCCATGTATAGTCCATGGGAGACCTAGAAATATCATTTTCAAAAGTAATAGCTCTGTACGTGGTGACTAAGGCTTTTACCGTGACTGTTGATTTATTGAAGCTCATGCCATCGATCTTCAGTGAGGTATTCGAAGTCTGCTTCACTAAAAACTTCATTGAGAGTGTCATTGACTGACAGTGACAAGTAGCTAATGTGTGGTTGATCTGGTATGTTGCTCAGTGATGCTGATCTGTGGAAGAGCCATTGTTTGGGGAGAGAGCTTTCATGGTTCCTGATGATACAAAAGAGGACAAACCATTATCCCTCTACTATGTTGCTGTGTACACTCAAAAACCTACATGTACCACAACTGCAGGGAGTAGGGTTTTCATAAAGAAATTAAGAAGCAGAGTAGTTGTGTGAAGTGACAAGAAAATATTCTCCACCTCTGAATAAAAATACATTTCAGGCCATTAAAATTAAGTCAGAGAATTCTGCAGATTAGCTGGAGAATTATCATTACTCTATTGCTCAGTGGTCTTTCTTGTAAAATTTACTTAGTTTGAAAAGTACAAAGCGAGTCCACAGGATGAGCTACCAGTACTTGTCTGTTGACAGCTACTCCCCCTTGTCCCCACTCTACTCTACCCTCCAAGCTTCTTGTAGCCATTTTATGAAGTTTTCATTGTTTTCTGGTGTTAATTTATGCAGACTACAAAAAAGAGATTGCAATGGCATGGTCTTTATTGTGGTGGCTTCTACCATGGTGACTGCAAGAGGGGTAACTAACAAAACTTGCAGGGGGAAAACTTAGGACAAACTGAAACAGCACAAGGCTGAGCTCTCAAAAAAATTGAAGGGAGCCCAGTGCTCTGAAATTGTGAAATCCAGGGAGCCCAGCATATGCTTTTATATGAAAAAAAACCTCCTAGTTACCCAAGAGCAAAAGCAAAAAAGTGCCAGGGGTCACAAGGTGCCACAAGAGCCCAGCCCTGCAGGTCCAAAATTGGAAAAAGAAATTTATTTTCTCTCACTGAATAGAAAAACAAACATCAAAATGTGGTAAGAACAGCAGTAACGCACTTGGCTCTGCCTTGTGTACCACATTTTGATGTCATCTGTGATCTATTACTGAACAGACCCACAGCAGTGTGGAATCTATTTGTTAACCCCTCAACTCCCAGACCAAATTTGCAATTCCCCTCACTGTCAACCATACAATTCTTATAATGTTATTTCAGAGAATTTTGTACTGGATCAACTAATTATTTCCAAGTAATTTAGTGTTAACAACTGGGTTGAAAACGTAAATTAGCCACCGTAAGGGGTAAAAAAGCTGACATTTCAAGCGTTAGCCCTTCATCAGAGCGATCGACCCATGGCTCTGACGAAGGGCTAATGCTCGAAACGTCAGCTTTTTTACCCTTTACGGTGGCTAATTTACGTTTTCAACCCAGTTGTTAACACTAAATTACCTGCTATACTCTCCCACCGACGCAGCACCACAGTTTCTTTAGAAACTTACCCCTTTAATTATTTCCAAATTGATATTTTTCTTTATTCTCATTACTTATCTGTTTAATATTGTATTGATATTGTAAGAAGAAATTCTGTCTTGGTCACTCATGGGAGTTTAAGGGTTAAAGAGTGACTGACAGTAAAATGGTGTCATTACCTGTTGCTAGGCAACACAGAAAAGTTGCAATGTAGCAATCAAAACTAGTGTACTACTCTTTGTCTTTTCCCTGATCATTTTAAGCATTATTGACGACTTTAAAAGTAATTTATGCAATTGAAAGGCAGTGCTTTACGTTTTGTGATACTATAAAGATTTAAACGGTGAGCTGTCGTCCTGCTGATAAACTTGAGGTCAACAGAGAAATAGTCGGCTTGATTCGAAAGAACTTACCCAATTCCTCGTCTTCCAAACTGGAGATCGAGATGTCTGGAGTTTTGTCTTCCTCATCGTGAACCACTCTATCGAAACTGTTTCCACTCTAAAGTGATCTGATCTTTTTCTTTAATTTCTCTAAACATTCTTTAAGTTCTTTTGCAGAAGTTTCTTCTCCGATCAAACTTTCTATTCGTGTTTAATTTCAAGATGAAGTTTGCGACAGCCGCCTTGCCTGTTGAGCTGAGTCCTTCCATCTTCCTTTCTTTAAAGACATCTTTGCAGATCTAAGACTAAACGCAATATACAGTTAAGTTTTGATAAAAGCTCGATGCCTACCAAAGAAAACTGTTTTTAAACCTTGGTTAACTGTTCGGAAACTCGAAATGAAGTCGATATATACTCGGGCATGCTCGGATTGCTTCGGAGATTAAACGAGTGGTAACCAAGTTCAAAACAAACGTAATGCGGAAGTAGTCATAACTAGCAGACTTTTGAACTAAATGGTTTGGCAAAGTTGTTACACTGTTGTTCCGATTTTCTGTGTACTTGCATCTTTCCTCTCGACGGAGCTGCATGATTGAAGATCACTTTTTCATCATCTTTTGAACTAAATGGTTTGGTAAAGTTGTTACACTGTTGTTCCGATTTTCTGTGTACTTGCATCTCTCCTCTAGACGGAGCTGCATGATTGAAGAACAAGGCGCAAGGAAGGAGCGTCAAAGAAGTGGAGGAACTTAAACTGCTTTTACTGCATGTGTTTTAGTGCAACTATATTTTCTTCTAAGTTCCTTGCATTGTAAAAGAGCGTCTCAACATGAGCACCGTTTCACCAGCTTCTCTCGAAGAAATATGCCTGAGCTTTATCAGTGCTAATATTGAAGATTTATGCCACAAGGATGTTCAAGGTGTCCAGTACGGCGAGGTTTCTTGTCAAAAACTTAGTTTCATTTCTCCGTTATTTCTCCACGAACACCTGGCAGACAATGTTATGAGATGTCTCTCACGTGATGGAAACCTGACAGATAGAACGGCATCTTTATTTGTTGATCCGCACAGATGTAGAATCAAACATTTCAATCTCAGGAAATGTCAGCTGAGTTTTCCAGTGCTGAAACTACTTGCTGGAAAACACAAAGTTGAAAAACTAGACTTATCTGGAACGAAAACGTTCTCCTCTTTCTTGTTTTTTCCACTGCTGAATGGAATGTCATCGACAGTAAGGGAGTTAAATTTGAGCTGCACATCATTTGTCTTGGACTTTGCTGCCATGAAGCCACTGAGCTGTTTGACACATTTGGATGTGAGCCATTGCACTCCTATAAATGACCACTTGATGTCGGTTGCTGCACAGAATATGGATTGTTTAAAACACATTAATATCTCTAACACTGCAATAAGACATGTCTCTTCATTCGGGAAACTAAGAGGTCAACTAAAAACATTAATCGCTTTTAACACACCAATATCATGGACAAACCCTGCTGAGTTCAAGGACTTTACATTATTACAGAAGCTTGATATTTCAAGAAGTTCTGATAATGATTTGCACCACGATGGGATGATGGAGTTTATAAAATATGACGAAATGCTAACAGACCCATGTATGATGCCAAACCTGGTCTCTCTGGATGTTTCAGGTGTTTCCGCAGTAACAGCAGACGCTTTGCAGTCATTTCTTAGTTCTCATCCTAAACTTGAGTTCCTTGGCCTTTGTTTGATGTCACGGAATTTACAAGAACAACTGGAAAGAATTTCTCCCCTTCTTAAGGTAGAAGTATCATAATAATATAATGAACTAATAATATGAAACAGTGAAAAAAATTTCGTTGTTTTGAACCAGAATGGTGGAAATCCTTAAAGTTTACTGGAAATATTTTGCAATTTTTATAAGATGCCTTCAGAGTTCCATATTGTTCAGAGACTTGATGTGAAGTCTATACTCAAACCTCAGAGGCCCATTTTGCTGCAGCTTATCCCAGTTTACTTAGCATGAAGCAACTTAGAGTGATAATTATATACTCCCTCCTTGGACAGGATCCCAGTCTATCACAAGATTACCCCCAACAATCATCAGGTTCTTTCCAAAGTGCCTTATCAGAGTTTAAGTCACATTACACTTATGTGCAGTACAACTTGATATGGCTTTTAACTTAAGGGATATGTGACTTGGCTGCATAATATTTAGTGTAATTGTCTAAAATATTTTTATTGATCAACTGCTCTTCATAAGCTTCTCCTCATACTATTTGCATCTCAAAGTCAACAATCAAATTAACTAATGTAGCTTCACTTTCATCAGATTACAGGTGAAGCTACTGAGAAACAGATCCTTTGTTCATTGCAAATGTACCCAGACAGAGCTGATTACATGAGAGAAGCTTTGAGTGGACTGTTTCGCATCAGTAATGATTGGACAGCAAGAAAACCACAAATTCTCAAGGTACACAATTAAATGGCTCATTTAATAAACTTAAGGTTTATTAGGGTCCTTTGAGCTGTAACAGTGATCATCATATCCAGAAAAATTTTTTTTAACCTGTATTCATTTTGAACTACATTTTCTGATTTATGACAGCAGCAATGTGAGTATTTAACCCCACTGACTTAACAACCACAAGTAGGTTTTTCATTAAGTTTAGAAATTGCAGAATTCACTACCTGCAGTGCAGAATTCTCCAACTACAGTTCAAAGGTCTAAGGAATTTTGTTTTCATTCTTACTGCATTTAATTCCTATGAAAACCCTGTAGAACTGAAAAAAATTCATTTGAGAATGTTGTCTCTTAATATTTTTCTTTGTCAAAGGGGAAAGTCCTACCTATATGATGCTTTGAAATCCTTAGGATTTAAAATTAGTTTAATTCTTCTTAATTCCATTTGTACAGCTTGTTCTTAATCCACTGGAAAAACATCTGGGTGATCTCAATGTTCAAATGGGGGCTACGTAAGTTAATATTCACAAAGATTCTTGAATAGTTATGATAATTATTCAAAATAAAACAATTTTGTTTATTAAAATAAAAAAATTTTTCTAAAAATTTTGATTATTTTCAAATCAAAGTTTTGACCATAGAATGAATGTTCTTTTGAATTCAGAGCTTGCGTATTTAACATTATCAGAGAAATAGGAGGGGAAGCAGGGCCAGAAGTGCATCCCCATTTGTTAAGGTAAAATTATTTCTAGATACATGATTAGGTATGGTTAAAAAACTTTCAAAACATTATTAGGGGGCTGGTGTTGTTGTACAACAGAAGATAACAATAGTATTCTGGGCAACCAGGCGGTCACCATGGCAATCAAACCCCAGCCGTCCTTTAGTGCCTGTCAACACAACACAAAAAAACCAGTGTTTGAAATGGTTAATGTAGTACTCAAAAGTTGGCAGTTAAGCGAGAGGGGTGGGGAGTGCAAACCCTCCATGCCCCCCTCCCTTCTGAATCTCATTTGTCAAACCACAGCCTTATCAATCTTAGGAAGAGAGGTGGTAATTTTCTCTTTAAATTTATTATTTGATTTGTTAAAATGGAATAATTAGTCAGAATCTTTTAAAGTTAAAATGCACTTTGTGCAAGTTATTCCCCCAACTTGCTTACTCTGACAACAGAATGATATCCAATGTGATTATTTTTAGTTATATCTTCTGTTGGATTTTTCAGTAAAGTTGCATCTTTGGTTCTATCAGCAATGAGAACCTTTCCAGAAAAGTATCAGGTAAGAATTCGTTTTATTTAATATATGATAAATGAATCACAACAAACAGTAATCTACTATCAAATACACTCTATTATGTCTTGATTCTGCTTGATCTTATGACAAAATGACAGAGCAATGAAACATCAGAAAATAACCAGAGCAGAATTAATGTGTTCATTGACTGAGTGCAAGGAACAGACAGGAAATTCTTATACAGCCTCATGCCAATATTTTCCTGGTCTGCATAACCTAACCCAATTACTCGGTGTTTGTCATGATCATTGCCCCTTTTTCTTTCTTTCCTTATAGTTTTTGTGGATGTGTATGTTAATTTTGCAGACACAACAAGTTCGTGAAAAAGCAGTAAGTAGGAATGATTCAAATATTGTAAATCATCTCCAGAATGTTAAATGAATAGTGGCTGTAGAATATGGGCCGAAAATTTAGGGCAGTATAACTGTCTTGAGATGTATGTCACAAAATAGAGTTAGGAAGCAATAACTTTTATTTTTACTCTCCAGACATTCAACTACTTTGAAGCATCATGCTTGGTTATGGATGCTCTGTGCAATTTCCATGGTAACCAGGATATTTGTCAGCTGGCTATACAGCTATGTGCAAATCTGTGTGCTAAGGTATTGCAGTATACAGAACTAACAAATCCCATAAAAATTGCATTTTTTGGACAGATTCTTTGCTCAATTTGACACTCAAATATTGGAAAAGCAGGAGAAGCACCCATTATTCAAGATGTTTGCAGGAACTAATTCAAGGGGAAATGCCAAAAAAAAGTTTGGATTATGCAATGCCAGAATCTGAGCAATTACACAACTACCACTTCTCTACAACATTAACTTGACTTGTCATCAGTTGGCTGTTGGTGGTTAGGGGAGGGGTAGGTGTGTAATTGCGCATGCTCAGATACTGACATTGACCCAAAATTTCATTAGCATTTCCCCTTGAATTAGTACCTGCAGACATTTTGAATAATAAGTGCTTCTCCTGCTTGAATATGCACTTCCTCCTTTCCACCCCCTCTCTCTCTCTCTCTCTCTTTCTTTCTTTTTATTGTTAAGTTTCCCTGTTCACTCAATCAGTTAACTCTTTAATTCCCAGAGGTGATTATCATATAACTTCTCCCTATAATATCCATACATTATCCAGCTAACAGCTAACTAGAATACTCAAACTAATCAGGTAGAAGTTCTTTATCTTGATCTAACACCAAATTCCAGTATCTAATTTACAAGGAAATGTGTAGCAGCTAGAGGGGAGAATTGAAAATCAGATCTTTGAGTCTGCAAAGACATGCATGTCTGGACAATTATTTTAATCACTAAAACTATATTAATATAAGGTTACTAATTTAAGGCTTTTCTAATTCCACACCTGTGCAGCTGACCGTGCAAGAAACACATGCTCTTGGCTCAGAGAAAAACATTATGGTAAGAGACGTAACATATAAATCAATAAAAATCAACTTTAGATTCATTAATTAGTGACTGTCGTTGATCAAGCAACATTTTTTGCCACGGTAAATTGTGGTTGATTAAATGAGTCTTCCAATATATAAACTTTGTCTTTATTCTAATTAACTCATTTTAAAATTACAGACCATGTTTAATTTTATTCAAGAAAAGATCAGTGCAAGACAGGTATGGATCAGTCATTTTTTATAATAGAACAAGCAGAGTAAAGAAAGGTTAGATTAGGCCTCGTGTGCTGGGTCATCACCATAATGGTTAAAATACAAAGCTGTATGATATCGTTGGGTTGCCTTTGGGTTCTAAGCTTCCAGTTTGAAGAGCAGAGTTATTGTTCAGCATAGAGATATGATCATTTCAATAAAGGAATACAAAGCTAGCACATTTTCTACAAATAGAAAACATGGGAAAGCCAAGACTAACATATGCATTTTTTTAAGGTTACTCTGACTGTCTATTCAAATTAGCTGCTTTCATTATAATCAATTTCTACTTTTGCCATAGGTAACATGTCATATTTCCTTGTTTTCTTTATTTCAGTTGGCTTGTGATCATTTTACCCAAGATTTTATAACCATGTCCTTTTAACACTTTAACTCCCATGAGTGACCAAGAGAGAATTTCTCCTTACTATATCTTCACAATATCATGTACACAAGTGATGAGGATTAAGAAAAATATCAATTATGGGATTACAAATTGATCTGATACCAAATTCTCCAAACTAACATAATGAGAATTGTTTGGCAAACAGTAAGGAGAATTACTAATGAGATTATGGGAGTTAAAGGGTTATGAAATAAACTGCTCTCAACTTTTTCATCATAATCAAATAATTATAAATGATATTTTAAAATGTTTGATGCAGTCCCTTTTTTTCTAGGAGGATCTCACATTGAGTCTAGCACTTACTGTTCTATTGTACTTAACTGGTATGCAATGTTTTAATAAGTTTGCAAAATTGTACTTTAAATTTAAAAAGAGATTTAGGTGGAAAAAAGTTTGCATTTAAGGTTACTTCCCACCTTCAGAGGCAGAAAAAATCTATTTTTCTTTAATTTGACTGAATTCAAACATAACATAAAAAAATTCTGAAATCTTTAAAAGCACCCAAGTTAGTTAGGAAAATGTATTTTCAAATAAAAGTTAATAAATCAGGAAGGTGTCATAATCTTATACCTGAGTGAATTCACTAGGGGAATTTTTGGGACAAATGCTTATGTTGGGGCTCATTTTTCATTTTATTTCCATATTTTGTTTACATCGTGCTTTTTACAATCACCACAAATCATAATTTTAAAAGGTGTCTGTTGATTCATTGTCTTGCTCCTCAGCTCATTTTGCATTTTTTTTCATTTTTTCCGCGGGTTTGCCTTTGCTTTTGCCAAATTTGTTCGTTATTGTGTTGTCCTCCTCAAAGCTCTGCTGAGCTATGGAGATAAAAAAGAAAGTTGCAAACCTTTATGAGCTAAAATCTCGCATTTCAGTTTGGAAGGACTAAAACCACTTTTGAGCAAATTTATAGGGTACATGGATTTGACCAATTTCCATCAAATTTTGTCAAAACATTCCAGGAATAATGAAAAACAAAAGTGTGTTGGGAAATTTTGATATCTGAAATATTTGTCCCATGGTGTCCATTTATGTAACACGCCTCACATATCTTTAGCCACTCCAACTTTAGATGCCAATACAGAATATCGAAAAAGGCTGACACACTTTCATTGATTGATGCCTTGTGAATAAGACCATGCAGCCATATTGCTTGTGCATCTGATGGAGTAATAAATTACCAGCATTTGTTTAAAAACTTACCCACTTCACTTGAGCTATACTCAGTTTCCAGCTCCAAGGAGTGATCAGGAGACTGGTAATGTCCAAGTAGATAGGATGTAAGCTTGTTGGAAGTTACCCACCACCCCTGCCATTTCATCAGCTTTTCCTGACAGTTTTCCTGAGGCGTTATCATATGAGAGTTAATTTTTTTCCTTATAATACAATACAATACAATGACCCTCACTAGGGTTCAGCATACCAGGAGTAAGGCTATGAGAGTATAGCAGGTAATTTAGTGTTAACAACTGAATTGAAAACGTAAATTGGCCACTGTAAAGGATAAAAACGCTGACATTTCAAGCATTAGCCCTTCTTCAATTGCTCTGACATAGGCTAATGCTCAAAACGTCTGCTTTTTTAGCCTTTATGGTGGCCAATTTACGTTTTCAACTCAGTTGTTAACACTAAATTACTTGCTATACTCTCCCACCGACACAGCACCACAGTTTCTTTAGAAACTTACCCCCTTTATTTATGTGAGCTGTCCAGATGAAAATAAGTGGTTCTTTCTGTCATTCACAGATGAGACACCAAGCACTTGTTCTCTGTTTGTTGAGAAAGGAGGTTTACAACTGATAGTGCAAGGCCTGAAGGTATACAAGAACAACCTTTTCTAGAGACTGTCAAATAAACTCAAATATTTGCAAGGAGGTGGTGTGGCCCACTACTAAATGCTACTGATATTGAATTTTCCATGCAATTCTTCCATGTTTGACTTTTTCTACAAATTTAAGTTGCCTTAAGCTACCTTGGACTTAACCCAACTGCATGTTAATTCCTTGTAAAAAAAACCTGCATTTTATCATGTATTTCAAACACAGAGGCAAATTCCTGATAGGCAACAACCAATCAAGGAGCCCTCTTTGAAATATTATCCTTTTCTCTTGTTCAACATATCTTCACTTATTCATTAATATATCTTTGGTTCGGGTCTGTTAGAGATACATCAGAGTTTCAATTTACTTTTCCTAGTAAAATTTGAGGTAACTAACTTTAGACAAATAATTTTGATCTTCTCTCTGTTGGAGGAATGCCAGAAAGCATAGTCTCTTTTGCAACCAATATTTGGTCTCATCACGTGACACGCTCTCTCTAAGACAGGAAATTGAGAGTGTTGTGTGACGAGACCAAACAACTGCTGAAAAGGAGACATCAGTAAGCATGGCACCAATACATTTCATTTTAACTTAGAAGTATTTAGGCAATAGAAACAGTAGACCATATAATATCTGTGATCTAGTTAAGATAAATTAGATTTTTTTCTCTTTACTCTTTTTGGTGACAAAAATTGAAAAATTAAGTACACAAACTGTCCCACCTCAACCCATCCAGCCAAAAAAAAAAACTCTTGCATGCCATGCACGCCTATGTTTGATAATAATCAGCTTTTTGACTGTTTATCTCTTTCTCTCCTCTGAAACATTACTGAACATTTTTTTTGAAGAACACCTCAACATTGTCAACCACACACTGTCACATAGCAACAGCACAACAGAGTTAGAGTTGTTTTAAGTTTCACAGCTCCCACACACCATGCATCAACAAAACTGGGATCAGACAGGATTGGACAAGATCAAATCATGAACCAGATCACAGATCTGGTCATGGATTGGATCATGGACCAAAAATAAAAGTTTTGAAAAGTAAAAAAATCAAATCATTTACAAAGTATTAATACTTAAAAAATAAGAGTAAAAGTCTGCATGACATAATGGAGCATGCTGGGCCCACTGGAAGTTCATGTCTGTGATCTAATCCAATCCAACTGAGATTTTGTTGATGCCAACACACACCTACCCAGGTGCTAACCATAGGCATAGTGTTGCCAAATATAGCCTGGTCTTACTTCTTAATGGTGCAGTTACAGTCAACAATTGTATGTTTAATCTGATGCATTATAAAATCAACTCTAGGTGTTCAGAGGAGAAAACCAAGAGAAAAATTTCATTATCAAAAAGAAGCTTCTTATAATACTGGTGAGCCAATAAGAAGAGCCTATTACCCATAGGTCTACCACAAGGCTAAACAATCATTCTCCAAGTTCAACATTGATCTTAAAGTCATTCTGTATATGGTTTCCAGAGATAAGATTTAAGTCTTCTGTGATGGACAGTTAGAAAAAAATAGAAATGGGAAGGTTAATATCATGTACCAGGAAAGAAAAGGCAATGACAGAGCAATTTATAACATTTCATGTCTTAGTTAATCTCACTTTAAAGTAGGAAGCTAAGCAATAAGGAATTAAAAAGCTCACAACTTTCTGCATGACCACTAAACTCAGGCTGCCAATTTGACAACCTTTGACCCTTTGTCAAAAATTTTTGCCTCTTGCCATTGCTTCCAAAGTGGTTGCAGCTTAGAGTAGTGCTACAATTTTTCATAACAATTATAAGGCCTCACTTAAAAATTGAGAATCACATTTGCCTTTGAGGTTTTTTCCCCAGATTGCTGGAATGTCTCAACAACTACAAAGAGGTATCAGTCAATAGACCAAAGCAATGAGATTAAATTCATTTTGATCCCCATTATTTTATGTTTTAGAACAATATAGCTGAGACTCCAAGTCTGAGGCATTTACTCATCACAGATGAATTCATGAATCTTTTAGGGTAATGTTTTATTTTGGTTGACAAATGGTGTTTGAAAATAAGTAACAGGAATATTGAGTTTATTTGCAACAAATTAAGGTGGCTTTGAATCTACATGTCAAGTGATCTTTCAAAGCTTTGCAACAAGATCAAATGCAACATGTGAGACTGACAGGTACATGGAGCTAATTAAAAATTAAGCTAATAAGCGTTTTTAAGAACAACAGGCTGTTAAAGTTGTGTTGCCATGATAACACTTAATTCTTGTCTTGTATAGGTCTTTTCTGGACAACGGGCTTCTCCAGTTGTCCTATTTTTGTGGTGGAATTTTGTCCAATGTTATGCTGGAGTGGTCTGATGATAGAGAGCTTCTGTCACACAGCAAACAGTACATGCTTCATCGTTTGGTAGGTATTGTCAGTCTTACATTGGGGCACAGTTGCAAGTTAACAATAGTAGGCTTCGAGTACCCTTCTGTAACAAAATCATCCTTGGGTTGACATTTTTTCATGGGTTTTTTCAAAATATAAGGAAAGGCTGAGCAAATTTTATATCAACAGTCACTTTGAAAATAAGAAAATTATTACTTCAGGCTCATGTATAAGTAAATCTCAATGTCATTTCTAGAAAAGTGAGGAAATTTTGTCTTCATGTGAACATTTTTAAAACTGTGTGAGTCCATTTAAGTGACCTCACTTCTTGAGAAGAACTAGAATGGAGCAATTGAAGAAAAATTAGGGAGAGGAAGGTGGGGAAATGATCTAAAATCAAGACCTCCAGGTGTAAAATTTTTTGCACTCAAAAATCTCAGGTTTAAAAATTTGCCTCCACCCCTCACCTCTCTTAACCCTCAACATCCTAACATCATTATGCATATTCTCCATACTGTTCTCACTAAATTTCTTAAGGTGCTAGAAGGAGAACTTGTTTAACAATCAAGAGCCGCTTTAATTGGTGATCAGTTCCTTTATTCTTGTGACCTTAATTTGTGATTCTGAGGTAATTTTGTAACGAGAAATTAGATGATAGTCACTCTTGTGACACCAATTGTGTCGAGGTAAAATTGTTGCATTTTCCTCTTTATCAGGAACAAGCTGTGAAAAGTTGGGAATTTCCTGGAGACGAGTTTGTTACCTATAAGTTCGTATATTTAATATCATTTTGCAAGGTTTTCTTTATCAAGTACTGGTGTTTTTTATCGTTTCATAAATAGTACAAAGACAACAAAATTGCACAAGCCATAGGGCAAGTGCAATTTGTAGTCTTCGAAAAATTTACAAGTGCTTATTTAAACCAAACTGCATGAAAAATTGTTTTTACCTGTTTGTAATTTACAAGAAAAAAGCATCACAGAAGGTCCAGTTGGGTGGAAATTTGACAATGCACATGCTATTTTTACTTTGCACTCATGTTACCAGAAAAATACTCCTGTTTTCAGCTAATGAGATGTGAGTAATTGTATGTACATTATTACTGATCAAAAATGATCCCTACAGTCTCCTCTGAGAGGTGCTAGCTCAAACACTGTTGACATTTTTGTACAGTAAATATTACAATTGTTATCCTTTTCCTATTTTCTGTTAGGTCGTTCAGATCTTTTGTCCCACTCCTCCTGTGTGCTATGCCTGCTGTTCAGATGTGGGCCTCATGGGCAATCATACATATCTGCACCAGTAACGGTAAGCACCTCTTGATCTAAAATAGTTCGAACAGTGCCCTGGCTACTAAACAACTCAGTCAGGATGGGCAGGTGCATTTGATTTTTGAAAGGTTGAGCATACAGGGCAACCTCTATTTGACCCCACCGAGTGTGCTCACATAAATTCCTAACCCCCCCTTTCGATGCAGGTCTGAGACAGGGTACCTTGAAGTTTGCTCAATTGGTCTTGTAATACATAGTAAACAAATTGAGCTATGATTGTCGTAAAATTCTCACCTGATGTACACTCAGCTGGTCTTGTTATGCTTATGGAAGACAACTGTCACAATTTATTGAATTTGGGACACAAACTTTCACACCTTTCTCATATGAACATGGAAAAGTTTGACCCTTTGACCTGCAGTTTCTCCTTACAATATCACCCCTGAGTCACACATAAAGGTCATGAGAAGAAAGGAAATGATCAACAACAAAAGAAGCTCTTGATTTTTAAACCAATTCTCTTTGTCAACACCTTTGGTTACATGTCTTGCAAAAGACAAACTTAAAAAATTTTAGCAAAATTTTTTCAAGGTTTGTAAGCTGTTGTAGTCCCATTACGAAGATTACTTACTCGTGGTAATGTGATGATCAAGAGCTAAATTAACAGACAAGCGACTCATCACAAAACTAATCTTTTTTTGCAGTGCAACATTATGCCCCTCTGCTTATAGATATTGGAATCCGGGATATTGTTCGAAGAGTTTTAACAACATCACACAATGGAGTCAGAGAACTGGCAGAGAAGCTTTCAGATACTGTGGCTAATTTTTAGCCAAGTTAGAAAAATATTAATTCCTAACTCTTTTGAAGAGACTTTCAATGACAACCTAATAATATTTTACTAGGATTAAGTTTACTTTTTGAAGCTTAAAAAGCAGTATTGTCAATACAATATTCTTTTCAAATGCCTTTAGCAGGTCTTTGTGAAATTTTACAGGTAGGATTTGTGATTAAATGAGGAATTAATAATTTCAGGGTGCTGTCCTTGGTTACAGTTTTGTTTTATTTGTTATATTCAAACCAAGCTTTTGGTGATCTCTTTTGGCCTCTGACATGCCAATTTTTTTACTTCTAATTTGTAATTTCATGGCCTTAGATTAAATATAAATAATCTCCACTTACACTTTAAGATGGTAAGTTCACAGTCACAAAGGAAGTCTTGATGGCAATTGGAGAATCATAAGTGTTTCACAAATCTCTAGATTCTACTAGATGTGTAACATTCCAGAGAAAAACCATGTGTTCACATTCCAACTCCTTTCAGTTTGGAAGGGGATATCCTAGTTATGGTTGCCACAGTCATAGGATTTTGAAATTCCCTGACCTTTCCCTGAAAAAGGCAAAATTTCTTCAAGCAGCTAAATTAATAATTTCACAAACTAATCCTGACCTCTAAACTCCACTCACTGCAATCCTCTCCACCCATAACTTTAGGTCAATCCCTTTCTTGTAGAAATATTTCTTCAGAGTTAATGGCTTCTGTTTTAAGATTCAGAACTACTTCTGTCAGTATCTCACACATCAAATTAACTTAGGAAGCTGTTTCAGCCTGGTTATGTCCAAAATATTTGAAGTATTTTCATCTTTGGAGGCAGGCTCTGGAGTAGGAGGTGGTGCTTCACAACCTTGGAATGTTTCAGAGTTGAATAGTTCAGAATCACAAGCAGAGGTTCTTTTTGATTTCCTAGCCATAGTTGGTCCATGTTGACCTTTAGAAATTGTAGGATGTTGTGGAGCTAGGCAGTACTTTCCTAGGTACTGCTGGGTAGCCATGGATAAGTTATTCCATGTATAGTCCATGGGAGATTGAGAAATATCATTGTCAAAAGTAAAAGCCCTGTGGCGGCTGTGGCTTTTTCCACAACTGTTGATTTGTTGAAGCTCATGCTGTTGATCGTCAGTGAGGTATTTGAAGTCTGCTTCACTAAAAACTTCATCGAGAGTGTCGTCAACTGACAGTGAAAAGTAGCTAATGTGTGGTTGATCTGGTATGTTGCTCAGTGATGCTGATCTGTGGAATGGCCATTGTTTGGGGAGAGAGCTTACATGGTTCCTGATGATACAAAAGAGGACAAACCATTATCCTTCTACTATGTTGCTATGTACACTCAAAAACCCAAATGTTCCACAACTGCAGGAAGCAAGGTTCTTATGAAGAACTGAAGAAGCAGAATAGTTGTGTAAAGTGACAGGAAAATATTATCCACCTCTGAATAAAAATTATGTCAGAGAATTCTGCTGATTAGGTGTAGAATTATCTTTTCTCTTTTGCTAAGTGATCACCCTTAGGAAATTTACTTTGTACAAAGTGACGACGCCCATAGGATGGAGAACTTATCTGTTTACAGCTACTCCCCCCATTGTGCTCCCCCCATTGTACTCCCCCCCTTTGTACTCCCCCCATTGTACTCCCCCATTGTACTCCCCCTTTGTACTCCCCCCATTGTACTCCCCCATTGTACTCCCCCCATTGTACTCCCCCGCTTTGTACTCCCCCCATTGTACTCCCCCCCTTGCCCCCACTCTTCTCTACCCTCCAAGCTTTTTATAGCCATTTTATGAAGTTTTCATTGTTTTCCGATGTTCATTTATGATGACTGAAAAAAGGAGATTGTGATGACATGGTCTTTATTGAGGTGGCTTCCATCATCATGGCTGAAAGAGGGGCAACTGACAAAACTTGACGAGGGAAAGCTTAGGACAAACTGAAACAGCACAAGGCTGAGCTCTTGTACAAAATTGAAGGGAGCTCAGTGCTCTGAAATTGTGAAATCCAGGGTGCCCAGCATATGCTTTTTATGAAAAAAACAAAACAAAAATGTAAAAAAAGTAAGGTGTCAGGGGTCACCAGGTGCTAGGAGAGCACAGCCCTGCAACTCCGGTTGTGTTTGACTCAACCAAGAGGATTGCAAAAGATTGGTTGGAATGGAGACAAACATTCTCTCTCTTCACCTGGAACTTAAAATGGGAACTATCAATTTGTTAGGGAAAACTGAAGAAATGCTATGATGTTATCCATGATAGAATAGCATCCCACCCAGGAGAAGGAACTGAATTGTTGATGAGTTTTTTGGGGCAGCTAAGCAGGTAACTCCCTAAAATAATAATAGTTTAAACTATTTACATGTCACACATTACACTGCAACATATTGAGAGAAGATTCTCACTCAGTAAGTTCATCTTTAGCTCCAGGAGGTGAGGCCTTTAACTTTTCCAACTCCCCCATTGTTGCCATAACAACTTCCTCTCGGGTGGCATAATAGGGTGTGGTTGGTTCTTTGAGAACAGATTTCTTAGGAGAGTCTTCTGATGTGTGGTGTTCTTGAACTTGATGATCAAGAATGTTCTTGACTTGGTCCTAAATGTGGTGCAAAGATTTGGATACTTGATTGAGGCAGAAAGTAGGACATTCAATCCATGAATTCCCACTGGATGTGTTTACACATCTTTATCACCTACATATCAATACATATTTGCAATAGGCACATACCAATAAGTTGTCATAGAACTGGCGTTCGTTTATTTGTAACAGGCCATCATGATTGGATTCGCCATTTTTGTCATCATTTCCCCCAACTAGTTCCTGATCTTTTGATTGTGATATATATTCTTTCTGTCTCTGTTCTATTAGAATACTTGCACTTTCACCTACAGTAGTGGTGGAAAAAAAAAAGCAGATCACTTTGATAATATTCAATTTATTTAAAATTAATGAATTATTTTATTCGTATTTATTGACTTTTTTGGGTGGGGGTGGGGTGGGGTTGTCATTGAAACAGTTATAAGTTGAAAAAGTTGTGATTTAGCATGGAAGGACAAGCACCATCTCATGAACCAAGTAGTTTTACATATTTTTCAATTAGGTGTCCATCTCACAAGTCTCCTCTCTAACCTGATCAAGAGTACAACTTGATCAAGAGTACAACTTGATCAAGAGTACAGTGCATTGACAAGGCAACTACCTCTCACACTGCAAAGTGTAGCATGCACAGAACAGTGACAGTGCATCTACCTGAGAATCATGGTATCAGTTCAAACAGGCTTTTTGCTTCAAGCAGATTTTAAATAGAGAAGCTGATAATTTTTCCCTTTGAAGCTTATACTTACCTAACACAGGGCTAGTGAAATTTGTTTCCATGCCTCCTCCTTCAGCCCTATCATTAGAACTGGGGCTAGTCACACCTGAGGGACTATCAACAAAGCTTGGGATATCCACAGCTTGAAGAGAAGAGGCTAATGTTTGACTAGGGTCATCAATCTCTATCACCTGATTGGCTAATTCATCAGGATTGGCAGGTAAGTTAGACTGGTGTGACTGCTTAGAGTTAACCTGATCTGTCTGTGAGCTCATTTCACTTGCAATTTGACTTGATGATGACAAAGTTCTGGAATTGAAATGTAAACAAGTAAACATAGTATAATGTACTGTACAGAATTTAAACTTTGTCCAAAGCATTTCTTAGAAAATGCCATAGCAAGGTCCACTTGTCTAAAAGTGCTAATTGTGGTGTTAGACAAAGGAGGGACATAAAGGAACCTTGTAATTCTCAGAAAACCTGTTCACGTCTCGGTACAGATTATCCACAGAAAAATATCTGTGCATATTGAAGATGGATTATAGACAGAGAAAAAAAAATAATTTGAATGAGCTCAACTTTCTGAACAGACCTTCTACTCAGATTCAAGTCCTTTTCCTTAATTGGTGATGTAGCAGCTGATCTTTTGCCAATAAACTTTAAAGGTGTTCCAAATAGCAGACTAGCTCCTGTGTTGGTACATGCTGTAACCATAGAGATGGGGGAGGAATTAGGTGACCTGTCATTGCCATGGCAACTTTCCAAGTGAGGAGATCTGGGAGGAGTTAAGAGTGTGTTGGGAGTGGGAAGAAGCTGAGCATTTTGCTGCTGTAGAAGTAGTTTGATCTGAGGAACATAAAAAAAAAAATTGATGTTAACCCTTTACACCCTAATATAAGTTTGCAAATTCTCCCACTTTTTTTCCACACATTTCCTATGATTCTTACAAGGAGAACTTGTCTAACAATCAAGAAGATACAGAGCTTCTTAAATTTGCAATCATTTCTTTGATTTACTTGACCTCAATGCTTGATTCAAGAGGTTATACTTCTGCGGAGAAATTAGATCCCTACCACTGTTAGGGTGTGTAGGGTTTCAATCTAGCTGGTTTTCAAGGCGATTTACACTAAACAATGTAAAAATGATTTGGCTTCCATAAATTATAACTTATCTAATCGTTTCACTCCTAGGATCCCATCAGTGATTCTCCTTACAGTCTGCCATACTATTTGTATGATGTTAGTTCAGAGAATTTGGTATTGGATCAACAAATTATCACCCTGTTGATATTTTTCTTTATTCTCATCACTTGTGTCCTTGATATTGTATTGACAGTGTAACAAGAAATTCTGTCTTGGTCACACACAGCAATATAAGTTATGTACCTGTTCCTGAAGTTCTCTTAGCTGAGCTTCTTGTCTCATAAGAAGCTGGTAAGGATCAGGAAGGGTTGACCCTTCTGCTGATGTGGAACTCTCCTTTCTTGTCATTGCAGTAACATTTTGTGCAACCTGTGCATCTTCCTGAAATAATTGTTGATGCTTTTGGATGTCATTATCCTCTTCATTAGCTTTTGGTGTCAGCCTTTCTTTCTCCTGAGATTGCAGTGGCACATTCTCACTCACCACAGAACCTGATGTAAACTCTTCAAAAATGTGTTCTCTGCTGTCTGGAGAATGAACATAAAATCCTTTTTCTTTACTACTTCTTAGTTCTTGAACATTTCCTTGCACTGTTTCTTCATCTTGATCCAAGATGACACCAGCATTTTCTTCCCTACACAATTTATTATTTGTGGGGAAGTTTTCCTCAATAATTTGAAGTTCTTGTTGTGTTTCATCTTTGCTTTGATTTAAAGTCCCATCTGGGGTTTCTCCTTCAAAAACTGTCTCCAAACAAGACTTTAGAATTAGGTTTACTAATTTTGGATTGTTACTGTTATCTGCTGATCTAATAGACTGTCTCTGATCAAACAGTTTCCCTTTGTTTCCATCAACTTTGTGCTTTGAGGAAACCTCACCCTGTCCTGTAAAACTGTGCAATTTTTCATGGTCTGCAATTTTTGAGCCTTGAGGTTTGGCTACCATGACTGGATTTGTGTTCTGTCGATGATTATCTTTCCCCACTTCAGTTCCATGAACAACATTCACTTGCTCTAAGAATACCTGTTTTCCATCTCTTTTAGACTTAGCAGAGGTGACTTCTGCAAGAGCATGCTGAGGTCTCTGATTTTTATGATGTAATGCACTAGTTACTCCCTGTGTGGAAACTGATTGAACCAAGCCTTTTGATAAATGTCTTTTCTGAGGTAATGATGGATGAGTTTGTTTTGTCATCATAACCCTTGAGTGAGTATGATTTTGAGCTAAGATTGGCCTCAATGGTTCTCTTGATGGCGAATTAACTTCTCTGCTGTTCTTGGCCGCCAATTTTTTCCCTTTTACTAAACCTACAGAACTGATACTTCTTGTATGATCATTTTCTTGGTCTTGTGGGCTCTGCAATTTTGAACCCTGCACACGTTGTTTTGGATTGGGTAGGATTTTCTGATTAGCAAAGCCCTGTTCTGAGGTGTCAGCTGTTGCTTCCTCATCAAAGCTGAGAGATAGAGATGTCTTGGCTACACGCTGTGATGAAAGATTAAAAAGACATGAGCTTCAAAGCTGTTTCTGTTAAGTTACTATAACACTGCTACAATCAATGCTAGTGTTTAAACATTATAGGTTCTACACTTGCAATTAAAACTCATGATGACTCTTTTTGTCCCTGAATGACTGTTTGTAGTTTGTATCAAATGTCTCACCTGTAAGTTTTGAGGATGAGGAGAAGGAGAGGGCCTGGGAACTGGAGTGAATTCCTCTTCCTCAGGTTCTTCTCTCATTAGAGGGAGTGGTTGGTTCCTGGGAGAAAGATCTTCATCTTCACCTAACCTGGTAAATCACATGATCAAATAATAATAAAAAAGACATTGATTAGTGTCATCTATTACTAGTCAAGAGTTAATTTAATATTTAATTAGTCTTTGCAGTGCTAAACCACTGCTGAAGAATGCATCTCACCTGATGGAGCAAATTTAAATTAACTCCAACAGTATGCTGTGATTACATTGTTTCAACCATCTCAAGTTACCTTGTTGTTCTTTGTTCTTTCTCCCAGTTCTGCATGGCTTGCTCAAAATGACTTCCTCCCATTCCCTCAGGAGCTGGAAACAGCTCAAAGCACAATGGCTCAGTAGAACTGGAACCAAGTGGCTGAAAGAAGTTACAAGGTGTTTGTTTTACTTTCCACTTTAATTCAAAGTATACTACTAGAAAATACTTTAAAAGTCTCCTATCACTCCATAACTTTTCTTTAATGTATGCTAAAGGTTACGAAAATCTGTAACAATCCTCTATATTTGTACTCACTGTTTCCAAGTGCAAGTTTTCGTAACAACTATGGTACTCAAACATTTTCACTTCAGGTCTCCCCTGTATATCAGAAGCAGAAATACAAAGAAAATAAGTTATCATTTCTCTCTGTCTAAAGCAATAAAATTTAATTTTGTGTACAAAATTAACTGACAGATTTATTCTGTATACCCCATCAGCTGTTGTCTTTTATGAGCATTGGAAGAATTTGTGTGTTTACAGACTTCTCGAGGAATGGAAAAGGTGTTGAGACACAAAGGAGGTTTAAAAGATATTCAGGAAAACAGAGCAGTGGATGTGCTGCCAAGTACAAAGCCAGAAATACAGACTGAAGTTTAACACAATAGGTAGCTCTAAATTTCAGGAAGTCGATGACTCAAGGGTACTCTGTTACTAGTATTAAGCCTATTTTTTTACCTGATCTTGTCGGCATTCCCAGAATTCTGGTGTACTCTTCACAGGGGAATATAACAAAAGTAGAAAGGAGTTTGGAGGAGCAAACACCCTAAAGAAGAAGAAACCAAGTGACTTATTACCTTGAAGGTAAGGGCTTGCAGATTCTCTTTCTTATAACATCAACTGTTAACCCTTAAACTCCCATGAGTGACCAAGACAGAATTTCTCCTTACAATGTCAATACAAAATCAATCAGATAAGTGATGAGAATAAAGAAAAATATAAATTTGGGGACAATTAGTTGATCCAACACTAAATTCTCTGAACTGACATTATAAGAACTGTATAGTTGACAGTAAGGAGAATTACAAATTTGATCTGGGAGTTAAAGGGCTGAGGTGTTTGCTTACTCATTAGAGACTGGTTAATTCCACAGCTATTTAACATCATTCATATTGGTGATATTGTAAAGAAAATTGGATACTCATTTACAGGGGTCAAATGGTTTATGAAAGTTCTTGTTACTTTAGACCTACCTTTGCTGAAGAGCTGCTGAGTGGAGAAACCGCAGACAGCAGGCCCATATAAAAGGATGATGAATGTTGTAAATTCCACTGACCCAACTAAAACAAATTATTCAACAGAACTAGTCAACTTATCAAGTAGAAAAAGAGTAAAATTTTTAAAAAATTTGTAGCTCTAACTACTCTTATGTATGCGTTGAACTGACAGTGACTAGATGTGGAGCACGAAATGGTATTTTATTGAAAAGTATAGACATCTCGTTTTTAAAAGATGAGAATATTTATTATCAAATAATCAACATACATTCCAAGAAGTGGTAAAGAAACTGCCTTTGGATCAGATTCAAGCAGCAATAGTAATTTCCTTGTGTGATCCATAGTCAAATATCTGAAGTAACAAAAAATGTATTGCATAAATAAGAAGGCATTTCAATTAAGACACACAAATTACAAACAGTAAATAAAGAGCCACCAATAATAATATTCTGTAACTGAAAAAGGATTAAATTTTAAAATAAATGTCATGAATGTCCTTCACTTACCCACATAGTTTACTCACCCATATTTTGGTATACCTTGAACCTCACTAAGTCTTAGTGGACCTGACAAATTTCTGGCCAGTGCTGTTGGAATGATGGGTACAGCTGCTACAGGTGTGGCACACAGTCTTGTTCCCATGGTAATAACACCACCTTAAGTTGAAGAGTAAATTCTGGAAGTTAATTTACTGTGAGGTGAAAGCAGCACTGGGCACATACACAGCTATCTTATTTTAGCACAGAAATGTAACAAATGCTGGAAACCGTTTTTTTGATAGCAAATGTGCTCACATGACAACACTCCATGATGAAAAATCTTAAAAGGATCAGTAGGATTCTCAAAACCTGTGTGAAGTCTCCACCATTATCTTTACAAAATTTGATCAAGAAAATTAATTTTTGTGGTTTGTATTGGACACTATGAGATATCAAATATAGAATTCCTGAGGAAAAAATTCAGAAGAGCACTAAAGGTCTGTGTACATGCTTTCAAATGCATGACCATCTCTATTTTTTTCTCTGATCTCTGAAGGACCTTGAACCACTCAACTCCTAAAAGTGACTGGCCTGTACCCTCTCCTCACAATGTCACTAGCTTGATCAGTGAAAATATAACTGGAATAAAAATTCAATTTGCAGCCAAAGAGTGATATCTTAATAGAACACCATAATTTTATAACTGATTAACCCTTCAACTCCCAAGATCTGATTGTTAATTCTCCCCTGTAGCTGCTACACATTCCTTGTAAATTAGTTATGAGAACTTGGTGCTAGATCAAGATAGCAGCTTCTACCTGATAGGTTTGAATATTCTCATCACCTGTTTGCTGAATAATTTATGGATATTATAGGGAGACATTTCAAGTTAATCATGGGGTTAACAAGGAAATTTCAAGCTGTTAGAGAGGATAAATATAATATCTCTAGAAAATCAGAACAAAAATTATACAGTCACAGCTTAATTTTTAAAAAAATTACTAGAAATGATTTAATTTTGCCCAAAGCTGTTAGTGTCATTGTTACACTTACAGTTAACATTGAATATGATCTCATCAGTATCTCCATGTGAGTGACAGCAGACCTTCAAGCTCACAAGGTGCGACAGATTCACAGTTTCTTGGCTGCTAATCCTACTAAACTGGACCTAATTGATGATAAAAATTTTTACCATCAGTTGGTTTTGTCAATAAGCAACTGGCAAAATTTGCCTTATGACTCAAACAAAACTGGCACCCGCTCTCTCTGAAATTTAAAACACTAGACTTCAAAGCCGCCAACAAGAAGTTTTTACTGTTTACTTTAATCAAGAGTGGTTATAACCCCTGCATAATCATAACCCATCCAATTTAGACCAAACTTTGAAATATGTCGTAATTTTTTAGTTTATTTATTGAAGGTAATAATTGTATTGCAGTTTTTAATATGATAGTAATATGTAGATATATACTTTTAGTATAATTGCTCAGGTGATTACAAAGATGCACACACTCTGATTGGTTGAGTATTTGGTCATATCTTGTTATAATCACCTCATGCTAGGTGATTAAAGCAAGAACACTTTTTTGTCAGCGTTACCTAGGAAGTGATGAACCTGATAAAGTAAATTCAATTCCAAGGATTACAAAAGATGCTATTCAGTTTGGAGTATCACTTTTCAAAGGAGAGATTTGAAGTCTTTGCTGACTGAATAAAATGAAACTGTTAAATTATGCTGGGAACTGGCACCTTATCTCGATACCAGTAACCAAAACAATTCAAAGAGAATGGTTTCAACATTATTCATGAATATTTAAATTCAAAACCACTAACTAGTAAGCAATAATACATGTACTAACATGAATCATTGTTAATTATCTAGACTGTGTTCATGGATTGTGTACCTGAAATGCTCTCTGAAATTCTTCAACTGTGTGTGTTACAGAGTTCTCAGCACCACTCAGACCTTGGATTAACTTGAAAATAAAGCAGAAAAATAGAATTTCATACTTACATACATGTATCTTTAACTGCTAACCTTCTGATTATCACACAAAATTTGTTAGAGTGCTATCAACCTTGTTAGGAACAACTTATTTGTGCTATCAGCTATATTTAACAGTTTACTTTCAACACTGTCAATGTAGATCAGTAAGAAGATAGGGGGCAAATTTCTTTACTGAAAAGAAACAATGTTGTGGGGAAAAGCAGTAGGTAATTTTCGAACAACAACTCACAGTTATAGGCACAATGTGGTCTCCAGGAACAACAGTAGTGGGAACTTTCCTTTTGACTTTTCCAGTACCTGAAACCATCAATAAAATAAAAATGAAATTGGTGGCTTGCATTGAGTTTGTTATGACTAAAATCAACAGGTTCATGTAATGTTTTACATTCAAGGTCAAAGCAACTTGATGTAAAAATACTAATAATAATAAAGAAAGATCAAGTGACGACCATACCCTGTTTGACCACAACTTCTCTGCCTGGATCAAATCTGTCCACTGTTACATCAATACTGTCCTCTTCTGAAATGTTTCAAGGAGTTGTAATAGATTAAATTATTAGAAGTACCCTACATCTTCACTAGCTCCACTTCACTAAGTCTTTTCATGTTTGTTTAATGCTTTTTTTGTTAGGGGTTGAGTTGTAGAGTGGGATCAGTGTCAGTATCCAAGCAACTACACACCTTCCCCTCCCCTAATGCAATAAAAGTCAACTGATGATGAGTTAGGGCTGAAGATGGGTCAGGGGAGGGGTAGGTACTCAGTTGCTCAGATACTGACAGTGTTCTGTAGAGTGATCCTCAGGACATAATTAAAACAAAGACATTGTGTGATTTTTACTCTTTACTTACTTGAGTCAACAGAGATGCTTCCAACAAGGAAACATTCATTGGAAGATTTTGTCTGATTAGCATGTCTGCGAGCCAAATGCAGAGTCTTCTCATTGATGTACAGCCTCACATTCCTAAAAATGAGATCAACATGTGTCCCAAAAATATTTTAAAATGTGGTAACACATTGAAACTATAGGTGAAGCACAAATGTATTGTTTACAAGAATCTGAACTGTCAGGGTTGGGTTCCTGAGGAACTTTTTGTCTTCCTAGAGGAGACACTTTACTCTCTTTAATAAAAAGGAAATTAATTACAATATCATTTTGACGGGTGGGTACTGAAAAATAGCAAAGTGATCCTGATAAGTTTATTACAGTTGAAGAAATTACAGGAAAAGAAGCTTAAAAAAAAAATTCAGGATTGGATGGGATTTTTCACTTTGCTATGAATCCCCAGAGGTCAAGGGTTACCAGGTTCTTAATACCCAAATTTGTTACCTTTTAGTTGTGAGATGGAGAATTTCAGTGTCTCCTTGAGCAGTTCTGTTCCTATAGGTGAAAAAGAAAACCCTTTATGAATGTAATTTAGCTAGGGTTATATATTCTACAACTTGGTGGAAGGCAAGGAATTTGACCAGGAAGCACTACCAGACAGCAATAGTTATCTCTCATAGATGGATTGTTGACCAAGTGTCAAAAGGTATGTACTATTTTGCATTTGTTTTGTTTTTCTTTGCTCTGTGATAAACTCATTTGTCTAGGAAACTTGCTATTCCCTTTTCACCAATCAGATACAAAACTAAAACTGATCACAACTTGGTCACAAATAATTTTCCAAGCTTCAAATATACTGTAGCTTGCTCATGTTTACTTTAAGTTTTTATCAGCTTCTGTTGATACTTTCTCTCACTCTGATAGGAAGGCCATAGTGATCTATTTGATTTTGGTTGTGCAACAAGTGATTAGAAAGTGTTCTAATCCATACACATATGTGCTTACCACAGTATCGACTGAGTTGCCGGGAAATTCAGGGGCTGAAGCATAACACCATTTCTCTGCATTCTTAAAAGTGATATAAGAAATCTCAGTTAGCAATTTCACTTTTTGATTACTCCTGAAAAATAACTGTCCTTTCAAAATGTACAAAAAAGAGGAATGAATAGTACAACATCATATCACATCACTATCATTTGTCCATTCTGTACCTTAAATGATCCTTTTCTTTATCGTATTTATCTCTCTTAGAATGAAAAAATGATGACAGCTGGTCCACTGTTTGCCTGTGCATACAATTCATGCCTAAAAAAATTAGCCGAAATGAATTATTATTACAACTCTCCCTAAAAAGGCGAAAATATTAACAATATATCCATCCTAACCGTGTGGAATCTTAACTTATTACTTTTTTGAACTACATATTATAAGTTTGACGAGTTTTTGGAAGATCTTTTGTATATTTCATTTACAGAAGTTTCCTTGCAATATCTGCAACAGACATAATCGCACTTAAATTATAGACGTAGGAGATCTCAAGGAAGCCATGATATTTGCATCAATTTTACCTACGATTTAATGTATATTTTAAAGATCATTTCAGAATTCTCATGAAATAGAGATCGCAGCATATCAGGATAATTGAAGTTGAGACAAAAGCTTATGCACTTTACAAATGGTAGCCATTTTTTCCTCCGCGATCATGAGCTGCATGCAAACATACGGCTTGCGATCGCGGGAGTAAACTGAACTGTTTTTCTCTTCCAGGTTTACGGAAGGCAATGATTTTCAGACCCGATCTAATGAACAGTGGATCACGGTCATAGGCCGAAATCCACAACGTTTACAATCAACACCTATACAAAACGAACAACATACGTATTACTGATTAACTCCAAGATTTAACGGTGAAAAGGGGGAATCAAGCAACTTGTTTAAATCCTGAATATATTAATAACATTCACTGCAATACCTCCACCAAAGAGACCTCGTATTCGCTCTCGATCACTGGATATAATTCATGTTGTTATGTTATGACCCTTGGCCAATGAAGACAACAGTGCTCGCTTTCTTCTCAAATAAACCGCGCAAAAGCCCCACTCAAATGCATCGCGTGATTTTATTGGTTATTCCTGTCCAATGAACAAAGCTTTTACTTTTTACTGGATGCACAGGGGAACCATGACGTCACAGGTGCCATCTCGTGGTTTAGTTTGCTCTGCGTCAATTTTGCGCCGGGAAGATTTTCAATTTTTAGCTCTCAATCAACCATGGTATACTGCACTGCTTTCAACTGCAACAACGATGGCAAAAAGATGAAGTCGTTGAGCTTTTTCCAGTTTCCCTCTGATGAAAAATACCGTCAGATATGGATAGAGAAAGTTCGTCGCGTCAACTGGGAACCGAACAAGTACTCGAGGTTGTGTTCTGCGCATTTCGAATCACACTGTTTCGTACATAACTTCAAACTTTTCGATTCTCTGGGTCTTCCAAGACCAAAAAAGGCCACTTTGAAGCACGATGCTATTCCTACCATCTTTGATTATGAAGACAGGACACCAAAAGCATCAAACGAGCTAACTTTTTCTCGTAAGCGAAAACAAGAGGATTCTTCGGGTAATGCGCCTTGGAAAGGAAGGAAGATCCTTGAGGTACCCTATCATATTCATTTGTAGAGTTTTTCTTCACTCGAATTGCGGAATAGAACTCAGTTTCCTCTCCAAGTTCATGATTGTTTTCATCTGTGTATAGCACGACTCTTTACCCTGCTTTTTTTTCTTCTTTGGATGCATAATTGTATCGTTTCATTCAACCCACTTTGTGTGTTTCTTTACATTCATAACTCGTGACGTATGACATATCACTCACAAAGTTAATTTTTAACGTTTTGTTTACGTAAGGTTTCTTCTTCTTTTCTGCAGGATTAGTTGCTAGATTCTAAAATGAAAATATGCTGTTTTTGCGCACAGATTTAAAAAAATGGAATCTTTACCCAAAATGTGTCGTAAAATAATACTTTTTTGTGTCTCGTAGGTGATAGATTTCAACTCGCTCCTTGACGATTATTTAAAGAGCATTCAATCTGAAGAAGACTTTGGTTCAGCCAGTGAAGCCAGCAACAAAACAGGTATATGGCGGTGTTGTGTGTTGTGAAAATATTTGCTGTATTGTAAAATAAATCCTCTCGTTTTTATTGTCGTTTTTTCGGTGATTTTTGTCTCATTATGTAAGGCACATTACTTCCGGGGAAGGGGTCTTTCCCCTAGGGATTACACTTGTGACCTTAATGACACCTCTACTTCGGGAGTGAATAGCGTCAAATTTCGCCTTACTCAGTATCACACTTGAATCAAATGTTGAGGTGAAGAGAATACAGGAAATGACACCAATTTAAGAAGCTCCTGATTGTCAGTAAGATAGGAAATGCAAAGAGCATAGTGCGAGAATATGAACGCAATGTACTGAGATCTCTCGTATGACTCTGAATTTCTTGTGATGAATTCTATGTTTACTATGAAAATTTTTTCAAATCTTTTCTTCCAGGGTCTGATGGGTTGGTGAAGGAAATAATTCCAGGATCTTCACCATGCCAGGTATCAGAACAGTTGATTAGTTCCTCAACATGTTGTCATTCAAGTTTATATCTGGTCAAATCTCAATCTACTTTACAATTATAATCAAAGACAAATAATAAAAAATAATGACTTTTATACTCAAAATCATACAAAAAAGGTAATACCTGAATCAAAATACAGGCAGGTTTAGGATTTAAAAAAATAATGCAAAAGAGATTCTTTGCTGTTGTGCACAGATACGTTTTTATCACAATATTTCAATAGCAATTCTTAATTAATTGTGGATTAACCCTGTGACTCAAAGGTGTGACTATGATCTAATTTCTCCTTACAGCATCACAGCTGAATTAAATATTAGGGTCATGAGAATAAAGGAAATGATCACCAACTCAAGAAGCTTGAGATTGTCATAAAAAATCTCCTTGTCTGCACCTAAGGAAATGTATTGAGAACAGTATAGAGAATTTGCATATTGATGTTGGGGTGTGTTTCTAAGCTGGTGCTAATGTGGGGTATATCTTCGTTTGTTACACTTCATTTCTATTTACTCAGGAATTTAAAGTGGGATTTTTCTCACCCAATTTTAATGTTCTCAGGGTGGTGATAGGTTTGTTCTGCTCCTGAATACGCCATTATCTCCAGATATATGCGATATTTCAAGTTCCCTATTGTGTGTCCGCTTTGGAACTGAATATGTTGTTCCAGTGACCCTATGGAAAGAGCAGGTTATTAGGGGAGATTCAACACCAAGTAAGTAAAAACCAAAGATGTTGAAGCAAATATTGTTTAAAAAACTTATTGAGTCTGCATCACTTAGCTGGCTTATCCCTGTTGTTAGAGCATGAAATCTCCTTTAAAGGCTTGTTGGGTTTCTCCCCCCTTCCTCAAGGGTATGCTAGTATATTGCCAGTTACCCTTTGTGCAATTATCAGGTTCTCGTGGCAAATCACTGGTTCAAACATTCCACATATTCCTCGGTTTAAGACACTGACAATTACAAGTAATTAAAATTGTCTTACCTAATCACAGTTGAATGATCCAGCTAGAGTTCAAAAATGGGCCTTCCAAAACTTTTGATTTGTTCATGTAAAGCAGACAAATTGCTGTTACTAAAGTGCAAGCTATAGTATGAATAATTAGGCTTTCCTTAACTGTTTTGTTGGGTCCAATGCTATTGAGATGTGGTAGAACGGTTTTAACTCTGTTGGTAGAGATGATATCAAACTCTTTCAACTAATTTTTTCAGAGTAGATTATTTTTACCAAACAGATGTAGTTACTGTGAGTTCACCCTCAAGGTTTCAATTTGCAGATAATTGTCAAGCAGCCATTGTTCCTGAATCAACTCCTAAACATAAAGGTGTTTTAGAGCTATAAGAGAATACTAGACTGTAATATTTTTTGTTGTTGTAAATTTTGCTTTTTAGAAAGTGATAAACCAGGTATAGTTGTTGCTCAACTGGAAACAACTGATGGCAAGGTTCTGGGAAGCACAAAATTTTTGTACAAGGAGGAGATCTCAACAGGTTTTCAGAAGATTGTCTGCAGTAAAAACTATGGAGGAAAGTTAATTATGGGACTTTCTGATTTTGGAGCAAAGGAAGATCAAGCTATGGCCAATGAAAGTGAGGCAAATCAAGGTAAAGATCTACTTTATCCCATAGGTGATCAAAGTGATATTTCTCCTTACAATATCAATACAAAATCAAGCAGACGGGTGATGAGAATAAAGAAATATATAAATTAGTAGGTTATTGATTGTCATCCTAATTCCAAATTCTCAGAACTAACATCATAGAGATTGTATGGCAGACAGTGAGGAGAATTACTGAAGAGATCTTGGAAGTTAAAGGGTTAAATCTTTTGCTTTGTTCTCTTTTGTTTTGGTTTCGTTTAATTTTGTTTTGTTTTGTTTTTTTCATGTGTGTGTTCTGAATTTATCTCTAGAAGAGACAACTTGAAGATGGTGTAGAAAAAAATCCAAAATGCAAACAATCGACTCTGTTTTTTTCCCAGATGTAACATCTCTGCATACTTCTGAATCTAGTCTGGCACTTAACAGCATTTTGAAAATGATGCTGTATGTAGCAGCCAAGCATGAGGCTGGTGGATTTGTTGAGGATCTTTTTAGAACTAAGGCTGGTAAAGCAGTAATGAATTCATTCAGTAAAAAGGATGAGCTTGAAGAAACAGGAAACCAATCAAATTTACAGCAACAACTGTTTTCTTACCTTGAAAACATATCAAAAAGGTAATGATCTGTGTTTTGCTGATGTAAAAAATTTATTATATACTGAACATCTTGGCTTACTTGTAAAAACTCAATCTGCAAATAGACATGTATGAAAATGTTTGGTTGCCAATTTGCAGGGTCTTTATTTGAAGGCTGTTGCCCATAATAATTAGCAGGCAGCTGTAAGACCATTTTTTGCCAGTTAATTTGTGAATTATGATTAAACACAGAAAATAAGTATTTTTAACTGATTCCAAAACAATTTCTTGTCTAAAATTATTACTCAAACATATTCCAGAATGTTGGATATCATGTCTCAGAGAGTTTCACATTTCCATTTTTTTTTACGTTTAACTTAGTAATAAAGTCACTTAATTTAGTCTATTTATTATTTTTTGTAGGGTAATTGACGAAGAAGAAAGGAGAAATGTAAAGATGGCTCCCCAAGTTAGCCAGGTTGTGGAGAAAAAACACCCAAAACCTGTTGTAAAACCAGGTGAGGTCCACAAATTTACAGGGCAAGTGATATTAACAGCTCTTTCCTTATCATCAACCCATCAACCCTTCAACCCCTGAGAATGATACTAGTCATCCAATTTATCCTAACAGGATTACCCTTGCATCAAATATTAAGGTCATGAAAATAAAGGAAATGATTGCAAGGTCAAAAATTTCTTGATTGTTAAACAAATTCTCCTTTTCAGCACCATAGGAAATGTCTAGAAGACAGTATGGAGAATATACATACTGATGTTAGAATGTAAAGGGTTAGAATAATGACCTGATACAGTTCAGGCTGTCAGTGCAATTGTGTTTCCCTTTTTGTAAAACATATTTATGAATCCATACCCTTTACATTTCTTTTTTTGATGGGGTAATTGATTTCCTCAGAACTGAAGAAAAAGAAAAATGCAAAGGTACTGAAAACTGTTCCTAAAAATCGAGGTAAAACAAAGCTGACGTCCAAGAAACCAATGAGTGGAAACAGCTTTCTATCAGGAGCGATGGGTGAGGCAAATTGGCACTTTTCTGTGTAGTGAATTTTTTTAGCAATTAGATATTATAGCGTTTGTAGATGGAAGACAAGGAAGAGATGTTATAGCAGAAAAATGTAAAAAAATGACTGGTTTTAAAAGTGACAGACATTTTGCTCCAATTTGTTTGATAAACAGGACTCTCTTGTAAGGGAATATTTTCAATGCCATGTCAATTATTGCCTTTATGATATCTCTCAGTTAGTACCTGTGCTCTTATTGGTCAAACAAATGAGCCGTATTTCACTGACACAAAGTACAAAAGTTTGTAATCTCTCCCCTCTATTTGAACCCAGAGATGTAAAAAATATCTTACTTACCTTCTTTTTTTGGTCCGTACTGTTAGTTATGGAACCTCGTTTTTTCCGCTCGGATTAAAGGCCCGGGCGCTTAGCGCTCGGGCCTCAAATCCGAGCGAAAAAAAAAGTCGGTTTTATTTGAAACTTTTCAAATTTGTGTAAATAATTTTGATTAGCACTAGGATGAGCACTAGAAATTTGAATTATTTTGAAAAAGAAACAACATACATTATTATTATTATTATTTTAGATACAGGTATGTCAACCACCAAGACAAATTCGCTGCTGTTGCTGTCGAACATTGCGCTTGGAGATTTGAGCGCAGAATCAGTAGAGAATGGCTTCTCAAACGATTCATCACTGACCTCGCTACAAGGCACATTGATGTCGGAGTCTTTAAAGAAAAAGATGCACTCTTCATATCAAAGCAACAACGCTAAAAAATTCACGAGAAAACTGGTTCTACTTCCAACCAGTTCCACGCGTTTACCGTCCCAGAGTGCCGCTGTTCACAGGGGTTCCATCCAGTTGGAAAATGATATGCCACCGGATGAAGTTATGAAGGAAGTGCGAACGGTTTTGCACAATCTAGGGAAGAAAAAGTATGTATTAACGGCTTAGAGAATTTGTTCACTGTATTTTGGGACAATTTACGATTGAGAGTGTAGAAAGTAAGCCAGAATTGCATCGGTTTTACTTCATTAAGCTCTATGATTGGTCCAGAAAACGCACGCCACCCTCTCAACCAATGAGAATCAAAACTCAATCCGACCGTTACTCGGTTGCTCTCGTTTTCACGCTCTTCAGCCAGTTTGCTTGTCTCTGCTTAGAGATCTGATTGGCTCATAACAGCATCAATGGCGGGAAAGCGTCGTTGTGATCAGGCCAACAGTTGATAGGGGGTCTTTTTTTAGCCAATCACAGGGCATAATGATCAGGATCTAGGGAAAAAAAAGCTTTTGCACTTCTTTGGATACTCTACTAGAAAAACTTCTTTGCGCGTTTCTTTTGTTTAAACTCACTTTTAGGGTTCATAGTTTTAAAGCGGAGTTGTTCTCCCTCTTAGAAAAAAGCTCTTTTTTGTCTGGTCAGCTTTAGTATTTCAGCGCACTGGGAAGAATATCAAAGCACTCTTTAACCTAGATATGATTCATTGCTTCTTCAATTCTTTTCAGAATTCGTCTGGCAGCCGCCGACTCGTCAGGCAACTTGGAATTTTTCAAAGGAACAAAATGGACGGCAAGGACGCTGCGACAAAGAATACGATTTAACTCAGTTTTGTATGTTGTGCCCTCGGTAAGTACGAGTGAATTGAAGCAGGAATTTCAATAACGTTTTCCATAAGCGGCTTCAAACCGACAGTATGATTGATGACTGCGCCCGGAAAGGAGGCCACAAGTCACCTTTCTCCGAGGGGGTCTGGGGGCAAGCTCCCATGGAAATGAGCTCTAGTAGATTGTGACTCAGTCGCGCTAATGCCTAAGTGTACATGCCCAAAACTGTCTGTAACCGGCTACTATTGAAACACCTGCTTGAGATAGATGACCGTAAGATTATGGGAAAATGTAGTAAAATCCGACTGGGAAGATAAGACGGCTGACATCTTAGACTCTTTCGTTATTAAAAACTGATAATGATTGATTTTAATGGATTTTTTTTCTTTCTTCCTCAGAGGTAAAGAGAGCGATCAGACAGACCCATGGAAGATTGCAGATAGCTATAAATAGCTTGGCGTTCTTCAATCCTAATAAAAACCAAGTTCTTGTTAAAATAGTTCGTTATCTAGATGTTTTTACAATCAAAAATTGTAGGAATACATTACATGTATATTTTTATAGAGAAATTAAGTTCCAATGCTCCCTTTCATCTGCGATAAACATGGGAGCATGCGCAATGAGTAGAAAGGTTGAAAGGTTGTGCGTATATTAATAAAACTTGTATTTTGCGAGAATATTTGTTGATTATTTTTTTATTGGCACAGATTACAGGTGTTGTATGATGTGCAAATGTGACTTTCCTTTTAGAGCAATGGCTCTTTCCGATTTTTTAATTGTTCCTGTTTTGCATTAAGAGGAAATCAGGTCTGATTTAGTTTTATTGAAAATAAGAACAGTGTAAAATTACCTTTGTAGAAAAAGGTGGAAAGTATATCCTCGATTAATTGTTTGATCGTTCAGAAAGTCACCTCTCCTGAGGACGAGGCAACCTCGTTCCCAGGATTGACGATTGATTTACGCGCGCATTCTAAATAAATGACATCACAAGCGAAATTTGACGTCAAATAGAGTAAACTCTGCCCGACGCGAAAACAGTTGTTTTTGCAGATCGAGCTTTTTGTAAATTAGTTTGAGAGGGATATCGAGCAGTTACTCAACAAATCAGTGTATTTCAAGGCTTTTCACGGAAGTGAGTCAAAAAAGGTAAGGAAACATCCGAAACGCTTGTTGTGAGCGAGAATTGGAATCGAAAACTGTAGAAGCGTTCAAACTTTTCGCGAGTACGTTTCGGAACGATGGTTTCGCTGCTGGTTGGCTTATTCGCGTTACAAACCATTTTAAATTTTGCTAAGAGCTTTATCTAAAATATTTTTCGGGGTGTAGAGAGGCGAGAAGGTTCATTGCCGCTAACGACGAAAAAAACTTTTTTTCTTCAAGCAATCTACTTACAACGAGAACGCGAGCCGTACCGATGCATGATCTAAAACCGCGGCCTAGGAAGGACTTCGTTTAACTATCCGACCTTGTCTATCATACCGCCGAAAACAGAATAAAGATGCGAAATTGCGAAGTCTCGTATTTGCTACACTTGCGAAATTAGCGATCTGCAAAACGCTCTTTTCGTTGATAAGAGCGTAAAAAGCTTAATGATGAATTTTAAGCTCGGAAATGGAATAAAGAAAAGTGTCTTTTCCCGTCTTGTCACGACTCACGAGCATATGGGACATAGAGAAAAATTCTAAGTACCCTGCAGAAGAACTCAAGCTAAGACGAAAAAAGAATATTTTTCAGTTTTTCGCGGTCTTTTTTGTCCGTTTTCGTGTGTTGTCTTTGTTGTTGTTTTGAACTTCGAATTTTCCCGGCACGCTGACCAGTAAGCCTCGACTTCATGCGCTCGATCCAGTTCTCCTGGTTCGCGTTTGAACACAAGGAAAGGACGTGTGCGCGTGCATTTTCGAGTAAATGACATCACAGCGGAATTGTTAAGTCATTTGACTTTGCTAGACGAAGATCGGTTGTTAAATATAATTTTACAAATTAGTTCGTCAGTTAGAAATCGATGTTTACCTGCAAGGTAAGGAAACTCGCGGGAAATTTGGGCGGTTTGCGTGTAAGAATATATGTATTTCAAAACTGAAACATTCTCTAAATTTTCAGATCTTTTGAGAAGGCTAATCATGTTTCCAGACCTTGAACTTGACATTAGGGAGATTAAGCACATACGTTTTTGGGATGCGCACGGCAGCCGGAAGTTAAAAGTTCTCATTCCTGATGCTCACTACACCTTTTTTATCGGCAAAGTTTGGCTTAAAATGCAAAAACGACGACCTCATTGCCGATACGTTGTTGTCAAAGTGCGCCAGAATTAATTTTATTCTTCTTCCGGTTGCCGTTCGAGTCTCAAAATCACGGCTGCTTAAGTTCTCTAATAATATACTGAGGTTGATAGGAACACACATTCAGAGTTGAGTTTAGATTTTGAGCCGTTTGTTAACTTCAAGTTTTCGTTTGCAAGGGTGTGCAGCCAGCTTTTCGACTTGTTTTAGGCCTGTTTCCAAGAGAGTACCATTTTTTTCTTTCAACTTTTGCAAGAGTCGTATTATAAAAGTCAAGCGGGTGGAGAAGAAATTGTAGGCGCGGGCATATGGGCATATAGACTCACTACGCCCCTAGCTTACCTTTAGTTCACAGAATTTTCGTTCTGGAGTCTGAGTCTACAGTCAGATGTTGAGAACTGATACATTTATTATATCTTCACTGACTGAGTTTGGGCTCTAGCCTGTCTATCGAACAATTTTTTTTCGATGATAAATGACTTTCGTTATATTCTTGTTTCAGAGAATGCATTCTTCGCAGAATCCTCACGAGGTCAAGTTTACAAAACAACAATTGGACGGCATATTAGGGGAGAATTCCTGGCTGAAACAAGATAATGCCATGCAAAGAGCTGTAAATGCTGGATTGAGGGAAAAGATTTCAAAATGGCAAACGTATGCGAAGCTATTAAAACGAGAGCTGGAGAAAAAAGACGCAGAGATAAAAGAAGTTAGAGAGAAATTGGCCAAGAAGAACAAAGAATGCGATGATTTAAACGAGGAACGTTCCGCTGCGAGTGTGAGTTTTAAATGCTTAGTAGCCAATGCGAGAGAGATGTATAAGCGATTGAAGAGCATGAACAGGAAGCTTGGGAATGAACAAAATAGCCCTTTAGTGATGAAGGCCCAGTTTATTTATTTAAGTGTTCAGTTCAATACAAGGTATTAGGCGAATAAAGAATAGGAATCTGGGTCCCTTAGGAGGTCTACCACCAACCCAACCCCAATGAATAAAGAGGGAAAGTTTCTGAAGAAACTTAAAAGTTGAATTAAAAAGCTTCTTATAATCCTAAACCGACTTACGCTCATCACAAATTAGGTTTAGACAATAGACAACTGTAGTTAATGTATAATAGTGTAGTTTGATCGTCCGGATGAGTGTAGTCTTGAGAAGGACTGGTGTCGGTAGTGGTGACTGACGTTTCGACAGCCTGAGCGGAAGTCATCATCAGAGTCAAGTGAATAGTTTGTTGTCAGTCGAATGTTCTTGACTCTTATGATGACTTCCGCTTAGGTTGTCGAAACGTCATTCTCCACTACCGACAACAGTCCTTCTCAGGACTACACTCACCCGGAAGATCAAACTACACTATGTTACCCACGGGTTCAAACCATTTACTGTGACTAGATAATATAATATTATGAAAACCTTTGAAATATAAAACACTTAACAAGATCACTGAGCAACAGAATTACTTCTACGACATTTAGGACAAATAATCTTATAAGACCTTACATTGTCTCGGTCAAAAACTAGGTTGAGAGGGTTTCCTCCGCCGAGGACAGCCCACTGAGTGGTTTGAACATTACTACGCATGCGGTGATGCAAATGGCTGCTGTACCAAGGGGAGGAATTGTCGTCAGTGTGTCGGTGGTCCCTGTCCCAGCGATCGAGAGATCCCACCTGGAGCTTCGAGGGGAAAACCCTCTTATCTCAGTTCTTCAGCTCTTTCCTCTTTTCTCGTCATCACTGCGGAACATCGTCTTGGATGCCTCTTCCTGGAAGGCAGGTCAAGGAACCTTCATCCCTTTCCAACCATCCTATACTACCCGGAAGATTCAGGACGTCATCCAGCCTTTGTGCCTTCCACCGCCTCCCAGTGTGTTATCGGTAAACCCCCCTGAGGCCATCTCTTCTAAATATCAGGCGGAAACCAACCTCGAAACGGAAAACACCGGAGTGTCAGCCATTCCCCCTTCACCACTCAAGCTCCAGCTTCCTTCTTCGGAACGACACGAAGACATGTCATATCAGCCGCCACCCACCTTAAGAGTACAATGTGTAAACCCCATCACTACCGCACCAGAAACTTCTGCCTCGTCTTCCTCCTTCTCCATGCCGCAAGTTGATGTTTCGACTAACGATGCGGAAGACGAAGAGGAAAGCGGTAGTGGAATCACGGAAGGCGCTAAATACAGCAAGAAAAAAGTAAGAATGGTAGGATGTAAAATTTACGTTCTTGTTAATCAGCGAAATGGGTGTCATGCAGAGATTCCAACCCTCCCGATTTGATCGGGAGTCTCCCGATTTGATGTCTTGCCTCCCGCTCTCCCGATTTTTACCAAATTCTCCCGATTTATCATAAAATTCTGAAAACTAGGGGAAAATTGCTAATCTTTAGAATTTTTGGCGATCTGTCACTGTGAAACACTCATATTATACTTACTTTCTTCGCGAAGAGCATCATGGTATGTTATAACTCAGGCCGGAATGATGTCAAAATTCAGGAAATGGCACTTGAGAGAACCTAAATTTGCAAAATTTCCCGGGGGCATGCCCCCTGACCCCCCTAGAAGCTCGCGCCTTTGGCACTAATAATTACTCCCTATTTTCCATCACATGGGGTTGGAATCTCTGGTCATGTTTTGCGTTTTTTAGGTGAGTTAGCTGTGGTAGCTGAGGCAAGCGCCAGACAAGAGCGAGAAGCAAGACTCACACTAGATGAGGGGCGGTAAAGAAAAAAGAAATGACGCTTTTTCACGCTTCATTCCTCGTGCGCGTTTCTTACTCTCCGCGCTCGCCTCATTTTATTTTCCCTACTGCTTAAGTAGTGTTCATTCTTGCGAAGGTCGCTTTCATTTTCTTGTTAATTACGCTCTTTGTTGAAAATCGAGACACTTTCTCACTAATCCGAGGCTAGAAGCGACGACTTAATGTGTCAAAATCCATCACGTAAATATGACGTTTTTCTTCGACGCCATTTTATTGAATTTGAAAGCGGGACCTGGGACCGATGCAAAAATCATGCTATCACATACTTTAAGGGCCTGGTCTCGATTTTTCTTACTGTTTATATTATCATGATATTAAATTTTTCTTTGTCGCAGAAAAGCCGTTCCAGAAAAGTACTTACCTGGATGGCGAAGTTTGTTTGTTTTGGCTGCTGCAAGAAGCAGCATCAAGAGAAATGAGGAGAAAGCAATGTTTATTTATCTTTCTGTTACTGTTTTTTGTTTTGATTTGTACGTTTTTTTAATAAAAAGAAAAATGCGGAAAAAAGACATAAAACTCAAAAGTTAAAAAAAAAACAAAAGCAAAGCAAAACAAAACAAAAAACAACAAAAATGGAAAAGAAAAAGCTCGAAAAAATAATTGGCCCAGCAACCATTGCGGGCCTATAAACAGTCACATGACCACCAGCGAAACTTCGTTATCATCGTCTTCAGGTGAGAAATACACAAATTTTGTACCTTTTCTACGAGATATTAATTCAAATTAGTCAAAAGACATAAATCTTTATCAAAAACCTTTCTAAAAACCGGTAGGGTCGCTCTGTTTTAACCGTACGTCAGGAACAATAGGCTTGTAGCTTCATGTATCTTGTTGACATAATGGTCTCTTTCGTCCGCGCCAAATTAATCTTTGGAATGAACGCCTTGAAAACTAATCAAATCTTAAGATCTGTTGGTTCTCTGGTTACGTCCGTTTTTTTCAAATTGCATGGCTATTATATCTTTATAAAAAGTCGTCTTTACGAACGTTCATACAATCAGACGGTCTCCTTCGAGCTCGCCGTCTACCTTCTTGCGGTCGCTGAGAAGACTTCCCCTTTCGATTTCGCGTTTCATAAACCTCGCTGAGCCAATATTAGCCTCCTAGTAATTTTTGTCTTCAGAAGTATTAATTTCATACACATAGCTCGTTTAAGCTTTGTTTCTGACGAATGATATACGCAGGTAAATATCTTTTATGTACAACAGGGTTTTGTTTAATTCATATCGTGCTTGAATTCTTTGTCATTTCTAAGAAACCACCGCCTACGCCTTGTGCTGAGACTATTTCGAAATGTTCGAAGGGTGTTTCGTCGCTCTTTTAATTTAGGCCCTTACCACTGGTCAGAATTCGAACTTAAGATTCGGTTTCGATCGCCCTTGACTTGCAATGTTTTCCGAAAAAGCTGTGCGGCAGTTTCGTGGCCTTTTGCAAACTTCGAGTAACATATTTATCGACACTTTCGCTTCGCCTAGCTTTACATCATGGCCTTCTTTAAAGTATGGCGCTTTGCCAGTCACGAGATTGGACTTTGGCAGAAAAGCTCCAGCAAGCCGTTTCACTCCCAAAACATTTTGCCTCATGGAAAAAACGTGCTCTGACAAGAAGGCTTGACCACATGTCAATTATATTTGCATCGGCTTTATTTCCTTACGATGATTGTGCTGTCTCCATCAAAAGGGAACTTACCATTGTATGAAGTCATTCTATGTAGGAAAAACAACGCAGTATAATTGTATTGACTTAAAATTTTAATGCTTGTGATATTGGCTAGAAAGGGTGTTTTCGAATATGATATTTCTTATGGTCGGTCACTGTTTAGGCACATCTGTTTCTTCATGACTGCTTCACATTGTTCTGACGAAGGGCTAACGCTCGAAACGTCAGCTTTTAAACTCTTTCCGGTGGCCAATATTTACGTTTTTAACTCAGTTGTTAACTCTGAATTACCCTCTTCATGATATTAGTTTCATATATGTTGAGACATAAGGGATTTAGTGACTGGATATTCTTTTGGGGAGTTAAGTTGTGTTATTTCATCTTTGCTTCCTTGTACTAGAAGAAATGATGAAACAAAGACACCAAAAGGTGTAAAACTTGTATAGAAAAATGAATAACGAGGGGATAATAATTAACAAGAAAAATCCAAGGATGACAAAAATTGGAAAGGATTGCCTCTGGCAAACACTAAGGGATGACATTAGGAAACACTAACCATCAGTTTAAGTTCTCAGTAAATTACTCGATGGATCTGTTTGGCGTTACAATTGATAATGATCTTACTTTAAAGCAGCATACATCCTTTCTGTGTAAAAAAGTAAACAGTCACTTCATCATTATGACAATATCTGGCAAACTCATGCCTACTGCAACCATGTTATGTCTCTACAGGACACTGAGACCTCCTCACTTTTTCTACTCTATTGTATGGCATTTATTTAGTAAACAAAGAAATGTATTCTTCCATTTATTCTCAAGGATTTTAACTCTGGCTACATCACTATAATTTTAATGGGAACAAAATAGTGGAATTTTTAATCTTGTATTGCAGTGTTAAGTACACTGAGTTGATTAAGAAGGTTGTTTAGGTAGTTAATTATTTTGCTTGTTATATAGAATTAATTTGTCACATTAATTAGTTATTGATGTAGTTGGCATGAAGGTATCAGCGTTTGGGTGCTACTCTGTAAATTGGAGACTATATAATTTCCATGTTTATATGTATGTATGTAGGTATGTGTTCAAGAAGTTAAGAGGGAACCTGAAAGGGAAGCTATGCCCTGATCCCTTTTTGAAAAAAAAAACTCTATAATAGATATTTAAATGATAAGTTATCAAAAAAAAACGAGGAAGAAAAGAAATAAATTTTCCAATAGAAAATTTAACAAAATCTACAAACCAGGTCTGTAGAATAGCATTTCTTAGGGTTGTGGACCAAAGAGAAGATTAGAGAGTGCTCAAGGGGCAAACCATCAGAGAAGAATGGGGATTGCAAAGTGGAAAAGTTTTGCACATTGTTATGTACTGGGGTTTATGGTAGTCAGCAAAGAAGATTCCCAAAATTTTATTCAAGATGGTGTAAGCAAAAGGCATAAAGGCATCTTATGTGCATGCAGGAATATAAGTTTGTAATGAGACATGAGACATTTAAAATCAGGAACATAAATTTTTTCACCTCTTCCATGGAAGATTTCTTTTTATGTCAAATCATGAAGCACTTCAGAGTTAATATCTATACATCATAAGGGTTGTTTCAACATTTACTTTGATTGATTGAAGCTGTGTGCTTCGTCAGAATGCGGAGCGCAGTAAACTACAGAAAGCATTATGCTAAGTTAAAACTAACTCTTGAAGTAAAGTAATTGTATGTTATGGTAATTTATAAAGTAGAAGTTAATTTATAAAGTATAATGTATCTCTTGCAGCAAAGTCACTGGAATTTACTAGGAGTCCCTTTTCTTGAAGCTCTCTAAAACTTAATAGGCCTGTAAAATAACTTTGTCTTTATTCAAGGAGGGTTTTCAAATTTTTTTGAAAATAAGTCAAATAGCCTATTGCCTAAAGAACCAAAATTGACTGGTTATGTTGCCAAGCCCTGCTTCTCTATTCTTTTGATTCTGATTTTTAAATATAGCAGCGGGCTTGTTAAGTCACTAGTATTTTTGACAAACAGGCTCAAGGCCTTTAGGTTAATTTGTAACTTCCCTGTGTAATACCATGACATTACCAAGTAAATAGAGGACAAGAGTAGACTTACTAGTCGACTGAATGTGTTCCCTGATTTAACACCAAGTACTGTTACCCAAGTTTTAAGTTTTAAGGTTAACCCTTTAACTCCCATAAGTGATTAAGACATAATTTCTCCTTACAGTATCAATACATTGTCAAGCAGACAAGTGATGAGAATACAGAAAAGTATCAGTTAAAGGGTTATTAGTTGATCCTGTCCAAATTCTCAAAACTAACATCACAAGAACTGTATGGTAGACAGTAAGGAGAATTACTAATGAGATCTTGGGAGTTAAAGGGTTAAAGAATTACTAATCAGATCTTTGGAGTCAAGGAAGTGATTGAAATTAATGGTGCACAAGAGGTTTACACGGGAATTTAAGTCAGTAGGTGGAGAAAATTACCAATTGGATCTTGGGTTTTAAAGGTAACACGATTTCCAAGGGGGAACTGACTGTGGTTCTCTCCTTCTTGTATCTCTGAACAGAACATATTTCTACTAACAATGGCTGCAAATTCTGTTGAGAATCATACGGAGAATGTTACTATTGAACCTCTCTTGGTAAAACGGATGAGGAAAGACCCTGATGCAACTACAAGAAAAAGCGTTGTGGTTCTAAAGAGCGGAAATGTTGGACTTCGGGATGGTATGGTGTTTATGCCAAACACCATTGAAATGGCTATACTCAAAAAACCAGATAAAGGGCAATTCAAAACAAACATACACTTTTCTTCAAACATGACCGAAACCGATGTAAAATCCATATTAATGGAAAACTTTCCAATTTTGAGAGACAGGAGGTAAAAAATTTTTTTGTGTAATTTGTTTCGTTATTAGAAAATTGCTTACACTAGGTGCTATATGCATGTAAGACCTATAATCTTTAGAATAAGCCTGATGCAACTTAAGCCAAGACATTGCCGCTAGAAAAAAGAAATAAATCAGTCAGTTGGTCATTTAGTCAGTCGGTCAATATGTCCAAATACTTTGTCAAAGTTCTATGTGTTAATAGTCAGTCGGTCAATATGTCCAAATACTTTGTCAAAGTTCTATGTGTTAATACTAATTCCTATTCTCCCAGGTTTTACTGTGCTTCAGTGGTTGACTTTCGAACAAGATTGGAATTTCATGGTGAACGTCGCATTTGGGATGGACGCTTCATCAAGAAAGTGATTAAAGGAAACTCAGCTCTTTATGTCTTTGTAGAAGAGGTATGGGAGCAGGGGCATCAATAGAAGTTTACCGATGATTGTGTTTTGATTTTAAGGTGGCAGCGTGAATCCCTGAACCCTTTTGTTCCCAAGAGTGACCTCAAAGGAATTTCTTCTTCTGTACATTTCAAGCATGAAATTGTTGAGAAGAGTGAACAATATTGACCACAGGATATTACTTGATTTGACACCAAATTTTTAGGGGTAGACTTATAAGAAATGTATGGGAAACAGTGCAGAAAATTGATATTTAAATTGTGGGAGTGATAAGGAAAAGGCTGCTATACTGGGCCCTGTGTGATGGTCTTATGTTTGAGCACACTGGACTGCAAATGGAAACATTCTAGTTTGAGCCCTAACTTTCACTGGCATGTATTTTCATTTTGCTACATTTGAAGATCAAAAACATTGGTTTAGGCAGCTTCTCTGAAGAAAAAAAGTTTAAACTTTGTTTAACAAAACACCTTTAAAACTTGTCTAAGCTTTGGTGTGACTGGGGTATAGATCATGACATAGAAAAGATACAACATGAGCAACATGAGAAAGTGAGTAGGATTTTAGATGGTGGCGATTCCACAAATTAGCTCCTAATCCATTTTTTTTAGGCCTTATTGTTACGTGTTAGTTTTTGTGTTGGGAGGAAAAGCAGAAAACCCAGATAAAAACCTTGGAGCAAGGACTAGTACCAACATAAAATTCTACCCATACATGACACTGGGTCTATGAGATGAACTTGGACCCCAGTAATTGGAGATGTGCACATCCCACTTCCCTGTTCCTTCCACTCATACAAGGGGTGTAAATGTGTACTAGCAACTTGTTAGGAAAGCCCAAAAAATAAATTTTGAGGGTAATGTGTGACTGAGTAGCATCACATCCTGGGTGTTGGGATAATCCCCTCACACTACTTAAGTCAGTAGTGTGTCAGCCTTGACTAGAGACAAGTGTGTTGGTCATGGAATGGTTCTCTTAGGGAAATTAAAGGAGGGATTAATTACAAATATCTTGGCCGTCACCAATTTTGGATGTCATGGCAAGACACATGTATTATTTCCTTTAGGATGGGAATTTCGGAGAATCAGAGGTGGTGGAGGATTCGGGATATGAATCTTCCATTAGAGAGCAGTTAGGAACGAAACGTTCATTTGACCAGATTACAACATGTGGAGAGTTGATAAGCAGTGAGAGCCCAGTGAAAATGTCACTATCATCAATAGATGGTCCTGCTCAACCAAGCCCTGAAAAGCTTCCTGTTGTAATTTCTACACATGATGATCCACTTGAAAACATTTCAAGTCATTCAAATTTGGTATCAGGGCTGGCTGAAAAAAGTGCTGATCAAAGTGATGTTGAGTTATCAAATGAAAGACCACTCATGAATGTGCAGCAAGAACTTGTGGCACCAAGTAATACAATATTATTCCTGCATAATCCATTACAGCAGTCTCTTTCAATGGGTAAGGTGTCAACAAAACAATGTTTGCATTTATGAATAATTTTGGTCAGTACAATTATAGGTGGCGGCAAATTATCTTAGATTCTTCTTTCAAAGGGGAGTGGCATTGTTACAAATGGCTTCAAGACTGCTGATTTTGTGTAGCTTTACAAACCAGTCTACTATACACACCTTACCTCTACTGTTGAACATATGCAATTCATTAATAAAGAATTCCTAATTAGAAGATTAATGTATAAGAAATTTAACTATGTTGTCAATGGTGCACAGTCTAAGGAAAGCATCTTTTTTATATACTCCTTTTGTAATCTTGATTTAAGAAAGAGAAAACCCTGTTTTAGGTTAAGTTATTCTTCTTGTATTCAGGAGGAATCCCGTTTATTGTGTTTCCCACTGCTGGAGGGATTCCTGTTGCTCCAGCACCAACAGCTGGAAATACTGCCTTAAACACAGTACCTGCTCAACAAAGCTTGGAGATGCCAATTTTGCCTACCTCTAACAATCCAGGGTTGCAAACAGCGCTACAAGCTTTAACACTTACCCCTCAGCTACAGAGCTTACATAGTTCGAGTGCATCTTCTCAGCAACCACAGAACATAGTTACTTCAGAGGCATCGCTTTTAGGAAGTTCCGAGGCCCTAACAACTGTGGACACCACTGAAATATCTCAGCAGTTGTCTTTGACAGGGGCAGAAGGTGACAGAACTGATGTAGAAGGGGGCCAGCAGGAAACAGAAAACTTCAAATCTCCCAATCAGGAAGAGCCTGATGTTGAGAAAACTGATTCCTCTCAAGTTCCAGAGAAAGAGTCAGCAGAAGCAATTGCTCTGGCTGGAGACCAAGAAAGTAGTGGACTTTCCACTCTTCAAATGTCTGATCTTGAGGTATAAATCTATAGATTAAGAAATGTCTAGTATGGGAAATTTAAATCTGATAATTAAATCATAAATCCATAAGTTAGCACCTCCCCTTAAGTGAGCACCCCATTTGATGAAGTACCCCTCCACCTAGCCAAAATTTAAAATTGGTGTTCAACACTCCTTTAAAAAAATCTCAGTCCCCTCCCTCTATTTTATTGAACAAGTTCTGAAACAACAGGCAATGGTATTACTTATCAGCCCTTTTCCAATCTCCAGTAAATTATTGCTTCATCATCATTATGATACTAGAAAACAGTTGCTTTCTAAATTGCATCTTACAATTTCAAAATCTCTCTCTAGATCTAAGCTAAAAATAGAAATTTTAACCATATTCAATTCATTACATATTTTTATTCTGCAGCCACTGCTATCAGAAGATTCAGGATTTGGAACATCAGAAAAGTCAGAAGGTACATGCATGTATGTTGTACCTGCGCTGACCTGCAAGATTATTTCACTTTCTTAATTTACAAGTATTCTAATAATTCAAAGCTTTTATGTGGGGAAACCTCTATTTAAGTAAAACCTCCATCAAGGGAAGCCACCTTGGATCCAGATGTAATGAAATAGACTTCTCTTTCATCTTTGTATCTGTTACCATCACTGAAGGAACACCTCTATTCAGGGAAATTTTTCTCAGGTCTTCAGCTTATTCCTTGAATGGAAGTTCCTCTTTATCTGTTACCTTCATTGAAGTAAGGCCCACCTTTTGGGGACACTTTTTGTGGTTTTTATTTGTCCCCTAAATTAAGGTTCCACTGAATCTGTTCCTTTGCTGAGGGAGCACTTCTCTCTAAGGGACTCTTTTTCTAGTCCTTGGGTTATCCCCAGGATGAATTTTTCACTTTAATCTTAAGTTTAACTGGTTATTCATTCTTTTATAAGAAGGTAATTACATGTAAGTCACTATCAAGAGGCATCTAGAGTGAAGTTGCTAGCAAGTTGTTAATACAAGAATGTTACTCACTCTGTTCCTTTGCTGAGGGAGCACTTCTCTCTAAGGGACTCTTTTTCTAGTCCTTGGGTTATCCCCAGGATGAATTTTTCACTTTAATCTTAAGTTTAACTGGTTATTCATTCTTTTATAAGAAGGTAATTACATGTAAGTCACTATCAAGAGGCATCTAGAGTGAAGTTGCTAGCAAGTTGTTAATACAAGAATGTTACTCACTCTGTTCCTTTGCTGAGGGAGCACTTCTCTCTAAGGGACTCTTTTTCTAGTCCTTGGGTTATCCCCAGGATGAATTTTTCACTTTAATCTTAAGTTTAACTGGTTATTCATTCTTTTATAAGAAGGTAATTACATGTAAGTCACTATCAAGAGGCATCTAGAGTGAAGTTGCTAGCAAGTTGTTAATACAAGAATGTTACTCACTCGTGAAATTTGAGTGCATTGAAGTTGGGTAATGCCATGTAATGGTATTATCTCAAATTACACATTATTTGTTTTTCAGAAAACACTTCTCAGGCCATACATGTAGCTCTAGCTGGTGCAGCCACGAGAGGGGACACTTATGCTAAAAATGTGATGTTGTTGAAGAATGAGGAATTAGCACAAAGGGATGGTAAAATACTTATGCCAACCACTATTGAGATGGCAAGAATGAGAAAGACTGGACAGTATAAAAAACAGGTCCAGTTCTCAAAAAGCATGTCAGAAGATGCAGTGAGGAAAAAAATTCAAGAAACATTTGCCTTTGACTTAAGTGTAAGGTAAAGGAAATTTAAAGAAGAAATTTTAGTTAAATAAAATTTTATTCATTGAGGTCAGAGGTAATTGTAAAACTGACTCCACAACTGATAACAGATTGTTCCAGTTTTTCCAAAAGGAATCTCAAGATTTGGTTGATTTGCAATTCAAGTTTTTATTTTTTTAATGGCCAGTTCCAGGGTTATGACCCAGGAGGCAAAGAAAGAAAAAGAATAAATTCCCTACCACTAAAATTCCCTTTGAGAAATAATGCTTTTTTTTTTTTCTATTGGGCAGGTTTTATTGCGCATCAATCAGTAACACGGATAGTACTCTTCAATTTCACGGGGATCCTCGTGTATGGGATGGAAAAACAATAAGAAGAATCCTAAAGGGAAATTCAGCCCTTTACATTGTTATGCCAATGCCTGCAAAAGAGGTATATGTCATTAAAAAAGTGAAACACTTACGATAAAGAATGGTTAAAAATATCATTAGTAAGAACCTACTGGACTTTTGGTGGGTATGCGGTTGTGAATCACCCCTGTTTTACTTAAACCTCGCTTGGAAAGTGTTTTACTACAACCAAAACTCACTCTCTAGGAAAAGGTTTACGCTTTTGGTAATTTAGAACAGAGGGTTTCGTGGACCTTTGAAATTTTCTTTCTCAAAAATTGGCTATGCAGTTGTGAATCACGCTTGCCTGGCTTTGCCTACTCGTTTGGAAAGGGTTCCTACTGAGTCGTAAATTTGAAAAAACAAAAAATGCTCCGAAACTACCAATTAAAGTTAAACTACTTGGATTCTCAAAACGCGATAACGTCATGATTTCGTATGTACTTTTAACTGGCGGAGTTTGAATGCAACAATCGTGACAATCCAAAGTGATTCCTCTCTCGTGTATGAGCCTCACCTACAAATTAGTGGTTTAAATGGTTTAGTGTGGACGTTATAAAAGGCCAATTTTCAATTGAGTGTCCTAAGTAATCCGAGATTAGTTAAGTTTTGCTTTTCTTCGCTCTGTGATTGGCCCAAAAAACTCGCGCCACTCTTTCAACCAATCAGACGCAAAAGTAAAACCAACCACGACTTGGTCGCCCGCGTTCTCCCGCGCTTTAGGCAGTTTGATTGTATCTAATTTGAGTTCTCATTGGCTCTTAAAATTATTTTCCTTCCATCTGATTGGCCGTTGTGATAACTTTGTTTTGGTTTTAAGACCCTCAATCGAAAAGAGTTGAAGTAAGTTTTGGATTTATCTTGGATCTTGCTCTTGACTGTCAGAATTCATCAGGATGTCAGGAATTTTATCTTTGTTCTGTTTGTTTCTTTGTTTCTTTGTCAGAACGGACTCGAAATGCTTTCGAAGGTCGCCTCAGCTGTAAAGGTTTGTTTTTGCTAATATTTATGAGAGTATAAGGAAGGTAGCTAATCATGGGTTACTTACTACCTCGTGCAAAAACGATTTTTTCTAAACCCGCTCTCATCGACCGTTTGTCCTGATGTTTCGGCAGACGTCCACTACATAAAAAACCTTTTAGCCTGATTTCTCTTGTGTGAAGTTTATTATACACGTTTCTTTGAGTCGGTTTTTCAAGCTCTCTTTTAGTCCTCTCTCTGTTCAGAACTCGATTTTCTTTAGTTTTTTCTATGTTTTTTCTCTCTGATATACTCAACCTCTTTATTTCCTTCAAATTGAAAGTAATCCATCACTCGCTGTAGTATCAATTTCGACTGACAGGCACAGAAGCTTAAACTCAATATCAAGAAATATGAAGTGTTTGGGTGAAATGCCCTTTTAAACGTTTTCCTAATTATTCCGTGCTTGAAGCTCTAATATCTGTTGAATTACTGGTACATGTATGTCTTTGACATGAGTTTCATAACGCAGAACGCGAATATGCTCGAAGCAGAATATTAGCTAAATTGTTTTCTTCTCCTATTACAGGAACGAGAGGAGGGCGAGAAGGACTCAGGTAAGTACACTCAAAAGAGAGCGCTTTCCTATTGAGTGTCCTGAAACCGAAACTAAATTATTATCGAAACCAATCGGAACATAGTTAGATATCTAAAGGAGCTGAGATTAAATCCTAGAACATACAAACAACCTCAGGCACTGGAAATCTGAGAGATCAGCCTCTTTTGAAGATAGTTTTTCATTCGAACTTGGTGTGAGTGTTTTTTTAAGAAGAATTGTGGGTTAAGTGAAACATTATTAGTGCAATCCTGGATGAGTCTCGACAATCGATTGAAAATCTTCTATTTTTGTGTAAAAGTTTTGACTTTTGCGTGTGTTCGTTTATTTGTTTTTAGTTAGAGCATTTTATCTTGGACAAGTCTAACTTGTGTGTGTTTTTCATCGCGCAGGATGCCTTTCCACTCGGGGTCCCACAGAGGTAAAAATTTCCCTTTTTTTTTCATGAATTATTTTCAAATACTCAACCTTCCCGTTCCCTTAAAATTTTAAACAATTCATCCCTTGCTGTAGGATTTACAACAATTTCGTGGTGTACCGAGGGACCTATTTTCGAACGACAAGCGTAGAAACTTAATGCGATAAGTGGTAAATTTTTGGGAGACTCAGGAATGACCTTCTGAATTCTTTTCCAACTATCATTTGCTCTAAGTAGTAAAACGTGTTGATTATGAGTATGAGTACGTCTTTGCAATTTTATAATAATAATATAAATGTTTAAACGAAGATGAATATGCTCGAAGTAGCCTGTTACGTGACCTCGTGTTTTTTTCTTTTTTACAGGAACGAATAGATGTCGGGATGGATTCAGGTAAGTTCACTGGAAGGAAGGCGCTTTTCTATTGAGTGTCGCCAAACAAAAAGCTAAGTGAATTTCAAAGGCCAATCAGAACAAAGTCAGGTATTTAAAGGAGCTAAGAGTAAATTCTATTGCATTCAATAACAAACACCTTAAATGCCGAAAAACGTGAACTATCTAAGCCGCTTCCGGTTTTAGCGCTACGTTTAATCACGGTGCAAGTTTTTCAGATCAATCACATGCGCAGTAAAGCATTAGAAAAGTTTGAATTGAGCGTCGAAAAACCCAAACCATAATAATTACAACCGTCGATCAGAACAAAGATTAACATACAATTATTAAAAAACAGGCAACCAGCTTAAAGCGCGGGAAAACGCGAGTGACCAAGTTGTGATTGGTGTTAGTTTCTACATTTGATTGGTTGAGTTGAAGAAGCGAGTTTTGTGGACCCATCACGGAAGTAAAGTAAAACCAAAGTAAACCATGGTCACTTTTGATACTCTGAAAACTGCTCTATCTGTGCAACCCAGGAGTACTTTTGACGCTTAGTGGAAAATTCCTTATTTTTTGTGCTTTTTCCAACCTTAAGGAATTTTATCTAATGCCCTTTTCACACCAAATTAAGCTAGTAACTTTTTTTTGGTTTTGTTTATTTTAGAAACCCTCCTAGAAAAAGATCGCATTGAGGTAAAGAATATCCATTTTGTGATGTTTATTTTTAAACAGTTAATTATTGCTTCTACATTATTACTTAATAGAAAAGAATTTCTTGTCTTCTAAATTGCATTTTACATTCTACCAATCTGTCTTTAGATCTAACCTAGAATTGAAATTCTAACTATTTGCAATTCATTACATATTGTTATTTTACAGCCTTTGTCGTCAGAAGATTTATCTGAAAAGCCTGAAGGTATACGTACATATTTGCCTTACCTAAGTTGACGTGCAAGATTATTTCACTTTCGTGAAGTATTATAATAGTTCGGAAATTTTATTCGGGAAACTTCTATGTAAGCAACACTCTCCTCAAGGGAAGCAGCCACGGATCCAGACTTAATATCTTTCTCTTTCATCTTTGTATCTGTTACCATCACTGAAGGAACACTTGTCCCCTGAATGGACGTTTTACTGAATAGTTTATCTTCATTGAAGAAAGGCCCTACTTTTGAAGACACTTTTTTATAAGTCCCCTGAATAAAGGTTCCACTGAAGCTGTTCCTTCACTGAGGGAGCACCTCTATTCCAAGGGGCACTTTTTTGTCCAGAGATTGTCTCCTGGATGGAGGTTCTACTGTATAAGTTTGCAAACCCATTTAACAGCGATTAGGAGTGTCTGTAAACTTGAGTTGGCCATTGAAATACCCTGTTAACACCGACTTAATCAAGTAACTTTTATTTGCTTTTAGATATGTTGGGAATCGTTCCAAATAATGGGCCCATTGAGGTAAATAATTTTTTTTTTTTTACAGTAGTATACCTCCTTCTTGAACTTGACTTGAATGTATACTTGAACGTATGTATCCTTGAACTTGACTTGAATGTATACTTTTCCGAACGTGTAATTATCTTTCGATTTTGTGTGCTTGCGTTCAAGGGGTTGCCACTGAAAGTAAAAGTATGTCCCAGAAACCATCTGGGGCGTACTCCTCATCTAAAACTTGGCTATCCAAGATAAATTTAACCAGTGGCATGCGTTTCTTTCAGGGTGGATCGTCATTTGTCTTAGTTTTTTGGCAGGCTCTTCCACCAGAAGTAGTGTCTGCTTGGGCAAATTTCGGAATGAAGACTGTTGCTGACTTGAAAAGAGTTAATGATTTTAATTTGATTGGTCGAATTCCGGGTAAGTTTTTTTATGGCTTAAATACTAGAAAAATGTTTTATACTTCCTTTTTTCGAGTACGTTTCTTGCATTTAACGTTATTTTTTGTAAACTGTTTTTTTTTTTTTTTTTGCAATTTTGTGCCTCAGCATCTGATAAGCCTGGCAAAGTAACTGTTACAGTGTATTCTTCGACTGGAAGAATTCTTGGAAAGACTGATTTCGATTATTACGATCAAGATAGGGAAACACTGTTACGACTAGTTAGAGAGCCAAAATTACAAAGTGAGTTTTTTTGTCATTGGGCTGATTTTATGGTTGATAAAACGAAGAGAAGTGAAGGACAAGATTTACGGCAACCTTCGGCAGGTACGTTCTTGCAACTATTTTGAACACTTTGAGATCGCGAGTACACTCTTGAGCTCTAAGGTTTTTTTTCTTTTCCTGAACATGACGAGTGTAAAAAGCAGTCTGACCTCCTCGTAACGGCCATCTAAGGGGCAGAAGATAGAGCCCCTTGTAGAAAGATGGCAGTTATTTTAGGATCGGTTGTCGAGGTGACCCTCATTTTTTTAAATTTGGAGCATTTTTTCTCATATATAACAAAGGCTTGTTGTACCATAAAAGGCGGCTACAGGTTTGTCATTAATTGTAGTTACTGCTAGGCGTTACCCTTGTAAAATGAAGCCCATTACTTAGCTACTTTCATATTAAATTTAGTCACCAGCAAATAACATCATTGTAAAACTGGCTGTTTCGTTTTCAAGAACTCTGGACCCGACTGACCCTGAAAAACTCCTCAATTGACCCTGATATAACCTTTCGCTGAGGTTATTGAAACGCAAGTCACTGTAACCGACTACAGTCCTTCCCAGGAAACATTATCAAACTCTTTATCACTTTTTCTAGGATTCTCACCACCAAACCAAGTGTTACGCGTACTGGTTCGTATAGCAACAAACTATACTAGCCAACAACTGTTTGAATTGTTCTCCAACTCCCCTGCTGCACGAAGGGCAGTCTTTCTAGCTTATAAATTAATGCGTAGATTCTCTGACGAGAATTGGGACGATCAAGAATTCCCCCCAACAGTCGATTGGCTTGCAATAGGTGCTGAGGAAGCGCAAAGACGACTTAGTAAGTAAACACTATCCAGTACATAGGCGTAGCATTCGTGAATGCCGGCGAGATTCAGAATTTGCTGGTTAAAATCTCCTACTTTGCCACTTAACCGGATTTACTACGTGGTAGTTCTCTATTTAGCTTCGACTCGATTATGAGACCCCATGGATCCGCTAGATATTGAGCCGTTATACTGCCCTAACAACTAACTCGTTTGCCTTTCAACAGTTAGAATTTTGATACTTAATATTATATTGCTATACTTTCCTTTAAATTTGCAATGTGTCAACCAGCACTGAGATGCTTAATACGCCGAAACTTAAATTAAGTTATATGATGATTTGCATTATTTAATTACCGCATTATGTCCAAACAGATCACACTGATGAAATCAAAGAAACTGGATATTTAAGTGATGAAGAGTCATCGTCTAGTGAATCTTCTTGCTACGAAACCTTTTATTCTGAAGACAATTCTTCAACGACTTCGAGTGAAGGTAACCGATTTTTGTCATCCTGTTTGCTTACATGTGAGTAAATTTCAGAATGTTCTATCATAATTTAACAAAATTTTACCAAAATTCACGAGTGGTTGTTTATTTTGAGGGGCACCAATAGGAAAGTGTACACGTTTGATACTAAATTTTCTAGTACTCTGCTTTTGTTTAAATTTGCAATGTACCAATCAGCACTGAGATGCCAAATACGCCGAAACTTAAGTAAAGTTATGCGATGATTTGTGTTAATTAAATAATCACATTATGTCCAAACAGATCACGCTAATGAAATCAAAGAAACTGGATATTTGGGTGATGAGGAGTCGTTGTCTAGTAAATCTTCTAGTTCTGAATCCTCTTATTCTGAAGACAATTCTTCAACGACTTCGAGTGAAGGTACCCCTATTTTTGTCCTCCTGAATACTTACATATAAATAAATTTCAGAATTTTTTATCATAATTTAACAAAATTATAATAAAATTCACGAGTAGGTTGTTTTGAGAGGCACCAATAGGCAAGTGTACACGTTTGATCTAGTACCTCATATTCTATTTGTTTACTTTTATATAAATTTGCAATGTGCCAATCAGCATTGAGATGCTGAATAAGCCGAAACTTAAGTAAAGTTATATGATGATTTGTGTTAATTAAATTATCACATTATGTACAAACAGATCACACTGATGAGATAAAAGAAACTAAATATGAAGGTGATGAAGAGTCATCGTCTTGTAAATCTTCTAGTTCCAAAACCCCTCATTCTGAAGACAAGTCTTCAACGACTTCGAGTGAAGGTACCCTATATTTTCATCCTGATTTCATCCTTACACGTAAATAAATTTCAGAATGTTCTATAAGTAGGTAGATGCATGACCTTTATTTATACTCGATAATATTTTAAGCTATGAAATTGTGGGGTCGTGTGAAGAAAAAAAGGAAAATTACACGTTATGTATGATAATGTATGAACACAATTCTCGCTAAAAGATTTCAGCATCTCTTCTGTTTTCAACTTTGTAACAGATTTAGATGAAAACCCCTCATCGGAGGAGTGTTGTGGCTCTGAGGGTGTCGCGAAATACGAAGGAAAAAACGAAGCAAAAGAGGAATCTTTGATGAAAGCCTGCATGGAATTTGCAGGTCAAGACCTTGATCGGCTCGAACCAAAGCCCAAAATCAATGAGCAGGAGAGAGGAGGAAGTAGCAGCGAAGAAGACTCTTTGCCAGGTAGCAAAGATTGGCGAGAATACTGCTACAATAGTTTTTCTGTTGATTGAGGCAAAGAGGGAGCGAATAAGAGGACGCTTCATGCTTCCGATATGAAGGATTACAAGTAACTTGATTAATTGGTGAAAAGGCCTGTCACTCATTGTGGCTGTCAGAGATATCCCCGAAGTTTTCTTATTCTCTTTCCTCGTTTTTGAAAGTATGCAGCATACAAATTTTTGGTTTGGTAAGAAATGATTTTCTAAGGTAAACAGCTTTGACGGCGTCGAGTGCATGAAGTCGATTAACTTTTGATTAGAATAATGTGGTTGGGTCTGTTAAAGATTTTCTGATATTCACATGCTTAATTCCTTTTTTCTTTTTTTTCCACTTTACCAGGTGGACGTGAGCGAGATGTTGGTAACTTGTGTAGCACTGTAGGAGAATCGCGAGGGCAGAATATTCAGAAACGAAGTTCCGTTTTTAATTTAAACTTTGACCAGAATTCAATGGCCGAGAAGACCAGACGTGCTAAAGAAAGAAGCGATGAGGAGGAAACAGGCGATTTGAATGGAGCTCCCCTATAGCAGGAACAGAATGGAACAACAGTTTCACGAAATTCACAGATAGCAATACGAGTCTTCAGTGTAAGTATTGGTAGCTATTATAGCTTTGTACCTGTATTGTAACACTCAACCCAACCGATTATTACTTTCATTGATATTCGGTCACATTTATGCGAGGATTTACGAAGTCCACAATTTATAATAACCATATGGCTCAAACAAGGAAGACGTTTGCTCTAGAAATAACATTATTTTTATCTCCGCCGTTAAATGATTTATATAACCGTTCGAAAAATCGTATTCAAATATTCTTTAAAAATATTCAACCTAAGACGCTGTCATTGGAATATTGCTTAGCAGCCTGGCCGCAATGAAGCCTCACTGGAAATATCTTAAAACAATTAGGGGCTACATAAAATGGTATCCTTGACTCAAATTGTGATTATTTTTATTTCGATAGGTGTCTTTGCCCTATGTGGTTTGTGATTTCGTCGTGTGTGGCTGAAATATTGTTTCAATGCGGCGTTCATATCCAATATTAGCACAATTGATGGCAATTCTTGCACGGTTAGATCGCGTACTCACTTACTTACTTACTTAATTACTTAGTTTGAAGTCAAAATGTAGTACCTCGTTAATACTTACGTATAATTTTCGAGGGGACGAACTTGGTATTTCAAATTTGGTAACTTGGGAGCTCTGATGCTTGAGAAGATTGTAGAGGAGTATGTTTGGACTCCGGATTCCGAACAAGTGCTTTCTGAGAGCTTTGGGAAAGCGAAACTACGAAATGGCCGCGAAAAGGCTGGTGAAATTACCACTTAAACCAATAAATTTTCCCTATGACATCTCGCGCACTTTATATGAGTGTTGCTCCTTTACAGCCGTGGTTTATAATTTTTTAAAATTATTTTTTCCATTTAAGAAATACCAAGTTAAATGCAAAGACATGAGGATAACAGGAATTATGATTCTAAAGAGTTCGCTTTTGTTTTTCAGAGGATTGATGCTCTCCACCAACACTGAGTTCGGAGAAGATTTAATTGAGCGCCATCAAACCGAATAAAACATTATACAGATGTTACACTTAATGTATGGAAGCAAGAACTACTTCTCCTGAGTAGTCTCCAATATTTACACGTTTGTACATGTAGACTGTTCATATTGGCGGGAAGCAACTTAAGATGATTCAGAAACTGTTAAAAATATTGAGCGTTTGTAAATAAATATTCATATTACAAGTATGCTGTTCCTGTTTAGTCTCCAATGTTTACACATTTGTACATATAGACCGTTCATATTAGCGTGTGACAACTTAACGTGATTCAGAAACTGTTAAAAGACATTGAGCATTTGTGAATAAATATATTTATATCAAGTATACAAATGTAAAATTGACATTAAAATTTAGCTACTTTTCTGTATAATTTTCTTTTTTGTAAGCTTCATTTAAGATTAGACGTAATCTTTGCAGAACTTAACCCTTGAAAACCCAAGATCCGATAGTTAATTCTCCCCTGTAGCTGCTTAGTTACAAGAATTTATTGTTAGATAAAGGCAATTTCTACTCGATTAGTTTGAGTATTCTCAAAACCTGTTTATTGGATAATTAAACTCATCACCAATAGATGAGCTTGGGAACTGGTGCCTTAAAGGTTGGACGGGAGCCTGAACGCCTCAGGCATAGCAAGGAGGAATCCATGGCAACCTTGCGAGCAGCAACCACCCCTGCATGCAGCCGCTAACCGACACCGTCACGCTTGAAAGAATTTAGTAGAAAATACTCATATGACCCCATACTTACCAATGCATAGAAGGGGAAGGACGGGCTGGGAGCCAGAATCCGCAAAGATTCGCTCAAGCAACAGATCCGAAAAGATCACAAGATAAGCAAAAGGCCCCTGCGGTCACCCCACAGATCACGCACGCTCGAGGAGGAGGCCGCTGACCGCATTGGCTTGCGATTTAACTTTGCCTAAATGACATTTAGCCACACTGCGGATTTTATAGTGTGGAAAACATTTCTGTGACACCAGATAACTCGCTGTGAAAGGTATCCTAAAATCAGGTTTTATGTAGAGAAAAAAAATTCCTTGCTCGCCCGCTACCATAATCTGAAAATATTCCCGAGACGTTTCTAAAGGAGGTAAACCAATTTGCATAAGGGGAGGCTGCCATGTTAGCTCGCTACGAACTTGTCTGATCCAATCTCGAGCTTAGGGTCATTTTGGCTCCTTGTCAGTGGCATGGTCGAGATTGTGAACTTGTCACGCATTATAAACGAAAACATTCCGAACAAAGGAGAGAAGTTACTTGTCAATCACTTTAGGGAGTGGAAGGGTTTCGAAAAACATGTCTAGAGAGGGCAAGGAAAACACAAAAGTTAGAGCGAAGGAAGTAGGGAAAAAAATCAGTGAGTGCTTTTTAAAAATTTTCTTAGCTTTTTACTTAGCGAAGTATATTGGTAACATTTCGGGATTTTTACCACGATGGCTCACTGCAACTACAAATGATTTGTTTCTATGCGAGCAATTAAAGCCTGGGGACGTCATGTATGGGGAATTATTATGTGTAAAGTATGGGATATTTATATCAATGTAAAGTATAGGACATAATATGTATTAGGAATAATAATTCCCTATGCATGACTTACTTACCAATTTAGGCTATTTCACCGCTGACCACTCATCTTTCAATTTTCTTCTCCGGCTCGTCGCCAATCTCGAGCCTGGGGTCATTTTGGCTCGGTACGTCATGTATGGGGAATTATTACATATAAGATATAGGACATAGTGTATATTGGTGATAATAATTCCCTTTACATGATGTACTTACCCAAAAAATGACAACTGGGAGAACGGATTAATTCAATCTTTTTGATTGGTTGATAGGAAAACAATAGGCTCCAAACGGTAAGTATGATTTACATGGGCCGGAAATAGAGCGCTAACAATGGTAGATATAAATTGTTTTTACTATTGTTTATTTTTTTTTCACCTGAAAGTTTTCAATTGTAAACTGCCTGTTGATGCATGGAAAACATCCAACCAAAGCCACTGCGTGCTGTAATGGCATGAAACTGATTTTCATGGAAGAATGGATTGCTGAGGTTGTTTCAAAGACGTAGAAGTAGAAATGAATCATTACATTAATTTGTTTTAAGTGAAAAGCAGAAAAGAAGGCATTGTAGAGGTCATGCAAGCGTACAGAAATGTTTTAGTGTAAAAGAATTCAACGTCAGAATAGCACAGAACAAAAACTATGTGGGACATGCTTGCCACAATCTTGTAGTCAGTATCAAAGAAGAAATCGAGAGGCCTAAATATGTAAAGGAAATCGCGAAGAAAAGGGTTGGGTTGGTAAAAAAAAGAGAAATGAGGTCTGTCGCTATCCAGTTTCGCTATCTGCTTTACCGCAAGTAAACCACTAAACCGCAAGTAGGGGTAACCCTTTCATATTTATCCGTGAATCTTGCGACACATTAAATCCTCCTTTTCCACATCCTATACTTTGACTCTAATTTAACCAAGCAATCAACAGGGATTGAAATACTTGAGAGGGCTGGCCATAGAAATCCTGAGGTCCTTAAGAAAGTATGAAGGTGTTATATCTTGCTACAATTACTACTGGTTTGCGATGAGCACTTTTTTTTTAACACATCAGTACAATACACAGGTGTGTCATAAAAAAAAATTCATGTCAATACTTTTTTTACTCTAATTTACTATGATCAGAAACATTAAACAGAGTTTAATTCATTCAAAATGAAAATATTTATCACTGCAAAAAGCAAAAAACTATCATATTGCTCCCTACTTATAGCGTCGAAGCATGTGGCAAATATCAGTTTCTAGAGGAGATTGATGAACAGTGCAAAAGCCTATGCGTACAGAAACCTGGAACTGCTGGCTTTTATGTCTTACATGTAACAAGGTATAGTATTAAGTCTTCCCTTGAAGATTTCAGTTGGAGCAGCTTAATAAAAAAAGGTTAGGCCAGCTCCTGACTTGCTTGATTTCATGGTCACTGTGAGTGTATTGTTGCACAAGAAGATAGAAGTCAAGTACCTCCAGTGTGTGTGATACACATGGTTATGTGATGAATACTCAATGCTGAGAGCTGAAGCTTGTCCAAAAACTCATGACTATCATCCTTGGTAATGAACACTCTAGTCATAAGGTGGCGGTATCATTTTAGTAACCACAGGCAATTTTTAAAAAATACGACTTCAAGCCAAAAGTTGTAACAGACTGAAAAAATAATACTATGTTTACTTTTCCTCTCTTTTTAGTGAAGCAATGATACCATTTAACCTTTGAAAAATCTCACGCTTAAAAATTGCAAAAAGTGAACTGAACCTTCCACATTTTTTTTTTCATAAAAAACAACCAAGTCCTAGCTTGATTTAGCAAATCGAATCATGCAAAAGAAAGAAGCTAGAATAGACTCAAAGCTTCTGATGCTTTCTATTTTTGCTCCTTAAAGTTATTTTAGAACAAGTAAATAGTACGATAGTTGTTAAACAATTTTATTCTCACTTGAAATAACAACAAAGTACATTTCAAAGGGTCGAAAGATAATTTGTCAAACGGGAAAATATCAAAGCAGCATAAAAAGAAACTTGTTTGGCATGATTTTATTCTTAAGTAGATCAAGAAAAGGTTTAGAAAAGTTGTCTAAGGTATGTTGTTCGTTAGGGGCGACAATATGGGCGTTTTTGTTTTAAAAAGAGGCACAGAGAGTTTTAAAACACTGCTGTTTTTCTTTGTTTAGTAGACATCCCGGCTCAAGTGCGGCCTCCCATACAATCATCAGCTGTTGCATCAGGAGCAAAAGCAGGAGGCTGTCTCTGAAATTTGAACCGATCACTTCTATGGTTTGCCGTTGTCCCATCTCCTCATTCTTATTTTCCTCTGAGCCCAGTTTGCTACGAGAAGAACTCACAGCTCGCTCAAAGTTCATCTTTACCAATAAAACTGACTACTTTGCAATCTATTTAATCCCGCGCAGGAACCTGAAAACAGCGTAAAAGCTGCGTAGAAGGCCATCAATTATCCTCTCATTTTTCACCTCCAAACCTCCTGGAGCAGTGGATGGCACACTAGAAAAAATTCGATATTTTCTTCAGGTTTTTTAGTTCCACTTTTCATTAGTTAGTATGATTTTCAAGTTTACGTACACCACCACAATAACGCTATTCTTTTCATCCGCTGGCGTAGAGAACCGTGTGGTGTGCTCTGTTATGAACATGCGCAGGAGTCAACTGGACGCCGCAAATAAAAATTTTTGCTCGCGGTTAGTTGTTTGCCGGTGATCCGTGGTTTTTGGTGAAAATTTTGTTCTAAGTTAAACATTGACCTGATATGTCTAAACGTGGGGCTGAAGTTGGAGATGGTGAGTAATTTTATGGTGCTTATTTTTGTTGGCGATGAACTTTTTGAAGATATAATTCGAATTGTAATATAGTCTAAGAACACCTATGCCTCAACTTGTAGCTAGTAGAAATCTAGATATGAAAATGATCGTGAACCTTAATGTAGCTCGCGAGGTTGCTCTGTAGGAGGCAAAGCTGCACGTGTCGTCGAGATGAGTGAGTGAGTGAGTTCTTTCCATGACACTATTGAAGACAGAAGAAGACAATAAACATCTTACAATTATTTCAGGATTACATGCAGTTAAAAACAAAAGTTCTCCTTGCAGAAGTATCTTAATAGATGTGATCGGGGGGTAATGAAACGTAAAGGAATTTTTTTTTCTATGAAGAGAGAGCATTTTACAGTTTAAATCGGCAAATTATGCAGATTTGAAGATATGATCTATTTAGTTCCTGCTGTGACACTTCAAAATATAATAAACTTCTCAAAATAATTTCACAGTGGTATCCACCTACGCTTGTTTTAAAGCAAAACTTTCCTTGCAGAAATATCTCAATATATGTGATCTGCACATCATAGCAGCTTTGAGGAATTTTTTTTCTTTGTAAAGAGAGAATTTCACTGTTTGAATCAGCAACTTATGCTGAAGAGTCGCTAAATTTGCAAGCAAGCCAGCAGCAAGATACAATACCTTGAGTTATTCAACAGAATCATAGAATGGAGGAACAGTGGATCAGCAGAATGATGGAAGATTTTATAACATAGAAAGATGGAATGTCCTAAAACACGAAATGCCTTTTTGCATAAAACAAAAGTCTCATAAAAAAGGAATTGGAATAAAATAAGAAATTTATTGATGATGAACAAGCAAAATTTATTATATGAAGCACAGGTAATCATTGTTACTTATAAATATATGGGAAGTGGCAGGTTTCCTGTTTTGCATGTGAGAGAAATATTCTGCAACACTACCTTCTAGTCTCATTAGAAAACCTCTAATTCTTTTCAATGCTTTAAAAATTGTGCTATATCAGTAGCCATGTGCAGTCTTTGGCTGTCTATTTTTTATTTATGTGCTATATATATTTATAATAATAATAATAATAATACAAAAATTTCTATAGCACCCTATTCTAGAGCTTTAAAGCACTTTACAATAAAATATTTAAAGCAGTAACTTAGTAAATAATAAATTCAAAAAATACGAGAGCAAAACTACAAATTAAATAACACTTAAAAAGATAAGTTTTAAGGTTGCTATTAAAAGATGTTAGATTTAAACTACATTTTATATGCTCTGGAAGATTATTCCAAAGTTTAGGGGCGTAGACCGAAAAAGCACAATCACCATAAAATTTTAACCTTGATCTAGGTGTCACTAACAAGTTCATGGTTGATGATCGTAAATTCCTAGATGGCTTATGATGGTTTGTAAACTTTTTAAATCAAGTCAAAGTAATTTTGTTTTGTTTTGTTTGTTTGTTTGTTTGTTTTTGTAGTTCCAAATGAGGAAGGAATGGATATAACAATGGCTCATTCAGAACCAATGTTGAGCAGAAGTGATGTTGGTGATGAACAAGAATTGAGTGAAATAGAAAAGAAAGTGTTAGATGGTGACTCTACTTGGGTTCCACATAGCCTTGATGGCCCAGAATGCAAGATTCATGACACTGAACCAGCAACAACTCCAGGACATGGTGAGTGATACAATGCAATTACTCACCTGTGAAATTTGAGTGCATTGAAGTTGGCTAATGCAATGTTATGGTCTTATCTCAAATTACTTGTTCTTTTTTTTCAGCAAGAGTTCTTCAGAAAATACCTACGGTTACAGCTGGTGTAGGCACGAGAGCGGAAGTGAGTAGGATTGTAGATGGTGGAGATTCCACAAATTAGCTCCCAATCAATTGTTTTTAGGTCTTATTAGAATTTGAACTGTTAGTTTTGTGTAGGGAGGAAAAGCAGACAACCTTGAGGAAAAAACCTCTGAGCAGGGACCAGTACCAACATAAAATTCTACCCATGACACTGTGTCTATGAAATGATCTTGGGCCCCAGAAATGGAAAGGAAAGTGCACTCAAAGCATCTCACTTCCCTGTTCCTTCCACTCCCACAAGGGGTGTGAATATATACAAGCAACTTGTAAGGGAAGCCTAAAAATTTAAATTTTTGGGGTAATCTGTTGCTGAGTTGCATTACGTCCAGGGTGTTGGGATAATCTCCTCACACTACTGAAGTCAGAAGTGTGTCAGTCCTATCTTAAGGCATGACTCAAAGTGTGTTGGAATGGTTCTTTTAGGGAAATTAAAGGAGGGATTAATCACAAATATTTTGGCTGTCACTAGTAATGGATGTTATGCTAAGACACATGTATTATTTCTGTTGGGAACAGGAATTTGAAGAATCAGAGGTGGTGGATGATTCAGGATACATAGAGCAGTTAGGAAGGAAACGTTCATTTGACCAGATTGCAACATATGGAGAGTTGACAAGTAGCGAGAGCCCAGTGAAAATGTCACTATCATTGATGAATGGTCCTGCTCAACCAAGCCCTGAAAAGCTTCCTGTTGTAATTGCTTCACATGATGGTCTTTCCGAAAACATTTCAAGTCATTTGAATTTGGTGTCAGGGCAGGCTGAAAAAAGTGCTGAGAAAAGTGATGTTGAGTTATCAAATGAAAGACCACTCATGAATGTGCAGCAAGAACTTGGGGCGCCAAGTAATACAATATTATTACAGCATAATCCATTACAACAGCCTCCTCAAATGGGTAGGTGTCAACAAAACAATGTTTCCTGTTTGCATTTATGAATAATTTTGGTCTGTACAGTGATGGGTGGCAGCAAATTTTCTTAGATTCTACTGTCAAAGGGGAGTGGCATTGTTGCAAATGGCTTCAAGACTGCTGATTTTGTGTAGCTTTACAAACCAGTCTACTATACATACCTAACCTCTATTCTTGACTATTAGATATGCAATCCATTGATAAACATTTTTTTCTTAATTAGAAGCTAAATGTACAAGAAATTTAATTATGTTATCAATGATGCACTGTGCAACAAAGTAACTTTTTTATATACTTTGTTTGTAATCTTGATTAGAGAAAGAGAAAATGTTATTTATAGTTTATTAAGTTGTTCTTCTTGTATGAAGGAGGAATCCTGTTTTTTGTGTTTCCTACCACTAAAGGGATTCCTGTTGCTCCAGCACCTACAGGTGGAAATAATGCCTTAAACACAGTACCTGCTCAACAATGCTTAGAGATGCCACTTTTTCCTGCCTCTAACAGTCCAGGGTTGCAATCAGTGCCACAAGCTTCAACATTTCCCCATCAGCTTCAGAGGTTACATATTTCAAGTGCATCTTCTCAGCAACCACAGAACATAGTTACTTCAGAGGCATCGACTTTAGGAAGTTCTAAGGCCGTAACAACTTTGGATATCACTGAAATATCTCAACAGTTGTCTTGGACAGAGGTAGAAGCTGACAGAAATGATTTAGAAGGGGGCCATCAGGAAACAGAGAACTTCAAATCTCCTGATCTGGAAGAGCCTAATGTTGAGAAAACTGACCCTTCCCAAGTTGCAGGGAAAGAGTCAGCAGGTGCAATTGTTGCAGCTGAAGACCAAGAAAGGAGTGGACATTTCACTCTTCAAATGTCTGATGCTGAGGTATAAAGCTCTAGATTAAGAAATGTTTGGTTTGGGAAATTTAAATCTGATAATTAAATCAAAAATCCCTAAGATGGCACCTCCCCTCAAGTGAGCACCCTATTTGACAAAATACCCCTACAATTGGCCAAAATTTAAAATTGGTGTTCAACACTTTTTAAAAAGATCTCTGTCCTTCCTCCATGGACAAGTGATGAAACAACAGGCATTAGTATTACTTATTAGCCTTTTACCAATCTTCAGTAAATTATTGCTTCTGCATCATTACAATACAACATACTGGTTGACTTTTAAATTGAATGTTACAATGTCCAAGTCTGTCTTTAGATCTAAGCTGAAAATGTTAATTTTAAACATATACAATTCATTTTGTATTTTTCATCTGCAGCCACTGTCATCAGAAGGTTCAGGATTTGAAACTTCCGAAAAGTCTGAAGGTACATACGAGTCATGTATATCTTACCTGAGCTGATGTTCCAGATTATTTCACAACCTTAAAGTTTTCTAATAGTTCAGAGCTTTTATTTGAGAAACTTATATTAAAGCAAAACCTTCATCAAGGGAAGCAAGCCTTGGATCCAGACGTAATTAAAAAACTTTTCTTTAATCTATTTTTTCTGTTACCATCACTGAAGGAACACTTCTATTCAGTGAAAATTTTCTCTGGTTTTTAGCTTGTCCCCTGAGTAGAGGTTCCCCTGTATCTGTTACCTTCATTAAAGAAAGGCCCTTCTTTTGGGGACACTTTTTGTGGTTTTTATTTGTCCCCTGAATAAAGGTTCCACTGAATCTGTTCCTTCACTGATGGAGCACCTTTTTCTACGGGACTCTTACTAGTCCTGAGGTTGTCCCTAGGATGAGGTTCTGCTTTATAAGTTTACAAAGCCATATCAACTGTTCTTTGCAGTGTCTGTAAAACTTGAGTAAGCCTTTGAGGTTCATTCTTCTATAAAAAGGGCTGAAGAGGAGTGTCTGTAAAACTTGAGTTAGTTTTTGAAATATCCTGCTAACACCGACTTAACCAATTAACTTTTATATGGTTTTAGATATTTCGGAAATCTACCCAAGTGAAGGGCCTATTGAGGTAAATAATTTTTTTTTTCATAATTGTGTACCTTCTGTTTGCGCTTGAACTTGAATTGAATATATACTTTTCCGAACATTTAATTGTCTTTCAAGTTTGTGAGTTTGCATTCATAGGGTTGCCACTAAAAATAAAAGTATGTTCTAGAAACCATCTGAGGTGTATCCTCCTTTTTAAACTTGGCTATCTAAGATAAATTTAACCGGTGGCATGCATTTCTTTCAGGGTGGATCGCCATTTGTCCTAGGTTTTGGGCAGGCTCTTCCACGGGAAGTAAAGTCTGCCTGGGCAGAATTTGGAGAGAAGGCTGTTGCTGACTTGGAAAGAATTAATGCTTTTAATTTGAAAGGTCGAATTCCGGGTAAGTCTTTTATGACTTCAATACTAAAAAAATATTCATACTTCCTTTTTTCGCGTACGTTTGCATTTTACTGTATGTTTTCAATTTTGTGCCTCAGCATCTGATAAGCCTGGCAAAGTAACTGTTACAGTGTATTCTTCGACTGGAGGAATTCTTGGAAAGACTGATTTCGACTATTACGATCAAGGTCAAAAAACACTGTTACGACTGGTTAAAGATCCAAAATTACAAAGTGAGTTTTTCTGCCTTTGGGCTCATTTTATGGTTGATAAAACGAAGAGAAGTGAAGGACAAGATTTATCGGAACCTTTGGCAGGTACGTTCTTGTAACTATTTTGAAACACTTCTAGTTCGCGATCATACTGTTAAGCTTGAAAGTTTTTTTTAAATTTTTTTTCAAAACACGACGAGTTTAAAAAAATCGTCTTACGCCCTTGTAGCGGCCATCTTAGGGACAAAAGACAGAGGCTGCTGTTTTTTTTTTGTTTTTTTGTTTTTTTGGTACCAAACTCTCTCTTACTTCCTCTCCAAACATTCTTCTGTAAAATCATTGCAAGGGTGAATACCCTTGTAATAATTTCTTATCGTCTGTCTCACGATGAAGTCATTTGCAATGTGAATCACAAGGTTTCGACTGCATCTTGCTAATCTTTTTTAGGCGATAAAGGTTCGGTACGTGTTTCCTCAGGACCTTCCTGCACTGGATATATGGGTGATGAGGAGTCATTGTCTAGTAAATCTTCTGGTTCCGAAAGCTCTTTTTCTGAAGACAATTCTTCAACGGCTTCGAGTGAAGGTACCCTATTTTTGTCATCCTAAATACTTACATCTACTTAAATTTCAGAATGTTTTATTTTTTCCTCAGGACCTTCCTGCACTGGATATATGGGTGATGAGGAGTCATTGTCTAGTAAATCTTCTGGTTCCGAAAGCTCTTTTTCTGAAGACAATTCTTCAACGGCTTCGAGTGAAGGTACCCTATTTTTGTCATCCTGAACACTTACATCTACTTAAATTTCAGAATGTTTTATCATGATTTAACAAAATTTTAACAAAATTTTAACAAAATTCGTAGGTGGTTGTTTATTTTGAGAGGCACCAATAAAAAAATGTACACGTTGTGTTCTTACAGAAATCGGACAGTGAACTCTGTTGAGTGCGCTGTTATGTAGACTATTGGATTCATTTTCTATAGTTAAAAAGGGAATTGCGTCATTATTTATCCACACCTTTAAGTGATGAGTATTTTGTCTTCAAGCATTTGTCACAGTGTTAAAGATTAATTGAACTTTTTGTTGATCGAGTCAGTCTAATCACACTTGTGATACGAAAGTAAATGAAACTCCCGCTCCTAAGGAGTCCGATTTCGTCTGTCACTCGTTTAATTACGGACCGAATTGTACTCTGCATGGATTTAACACCACTATGAATTGTACTCTATGTGAAAATTCTACAATATTACTAATGGATCACAATAAAATGAGATGAATCACATTTTAACTTACAAGTAACGCAAAGACTTGCAAGTGAAGTGTTATTAAACTGAGAAACTGCAAAATTACCACGCGTCGAAGCATGTGCTTAAGTTGTTAGTGGTGCCCAAGAAGAAATATTTTTGGTATTTTAGAGAACGTTTCAAGTAAGTGTCTTAAAATCAAACCCTCAGTAATAACAATCAACCAACCAAAGCAAAGGAAACATGACAAGGAGTCAGTGCTATTTAATAGGTTGCAATCCTATACGTTTAAATTTGTCACTGTACATTTTTTCGACCCCAAATTTCCTCACGTATATTTTGGTAATTACAAATTGAAACTTTGTTGAAAAAAAATTAAATTTTGTATAAATTTGCTTGTAAAATCGAAGAGTTGATTCGAAGGGCTTCATTGAAACACACATGAATGACTTATCTTTCAAGAACTTTGAAAATATTCTTCATGAACACAATTCTCACCAAAAAATTTCAACATCTCTTCTGTTTCAAATTTTTAACAGATTTAGATGAAAACCCCACATCAGAGGAGTGTTGTGGCCCTGAAGGTGTCGCGAAATATGAAGGAAAAAACGAAGCGGAAGAAGATTCTTTTACGAAAACTTGCACGGATCTTGTTGGTGAAGACCTTATTAGGCTCGAATCAAAGCCCAAAGTCAATGAGCAGGAGAGAGGAGGAAGTAGCAGCGAAGAAGACTTTTTTCCAGGTAACAAACATCGGCGACAATACTACTACAATAGTTTTTCTGTTGATTGAGGCAAAGAGGGAGCGAATAAGAGGACGCCTCATGCTACTGATATGAAAGTTTACAAGTAACTTGATTAATTGGTGAAAAGGCCTGTCACTAAATGTCGCTTTCAAAGACAACCCCAAAGTTTTCTTTTTTTCTTTCTTCGTTTTTGAAAATATGCAGCATACAAATTTTTGGTTCGGTAAGAAGTTATTTTTTTAAGGTAAACAGTTTTGACAGCGCATGAAGTTGATTAACTTTGAAGTAGAACTGCGTGTGTGTGTCAAGTAAAGATTTTCTGATATTCGCTGGCTTAATTCCTTTTTCCTTTTTTTTTTTCACTTTACCAGGTGAACATGAGCTAGATGTTGGTAACTTGTGTAGCATTGCGCGAGAGTCGCAAAGGCAGAATATTCAGCAACAAAATTCCGGTTGTAACTATGATCAGAGTTCAATTGCTGAGAAGACCAGACGTGCTAAAGAGAGAAACAATGAGGAGGAAACAGGCGATTTGAATGGAGCTCCCTTATGGCAGAAACAGAATAAACCAACTATTTAACGACATTAACAGTTAGCAACCCATTGATGAAAAAACAATCAACAGCAAAGACGAATACCTGTGTGGAGAGGGTTTGGCGAAGATTAGTTGCAAAAATTTAGTATTACATCAAGACAACTTCCACTCGTTTAGTTTGATTATTCTCATAACCAGTTTATTGGATTTCATAATGTGGAAAACATCTGAAAATCAGGTTTTATTTAAAAAAACGAAATTCCTCGCTTGCTTGTGTAACGATAGGATTTTTAGTTATCAAGTTTGTATGCTAGCGCTTAAAAAAATATATAAAATCCAACGTAGAAACTGCGAGATTTTACTAAGTTCAGCATGCATAGATGATACTGGTCTTAATACAGTCAGTCTTAAACAGTTGGTATTAGATCATGTCTGTAACTAGTGTTAAACTGTAACCGTCTCCAGTCATGATCCTTCGTGTAGTTGTTATCCACCTGAGCTATTTGAAAGTGATTAATCTTGTAAAAGGGGGAATTCGTAATTAACCAATCGTTGTATTAGATTACGTGATCCTTTAGATAATTCGTAGCATTACCTGATCTTTTGTACCTTAGGCTTAAATAGAGCTTTCTTTGGGAGTATCATGGGACAGTAAAATAGTGAAAAAGGAAACCAGTCAGCTTTGTGGTGCGTATAGAATAAATCTACGTTGGAGCCAACTTTGATGTTTTTAGTCATTGTCTCAAGGATAGTCAACAGCCGTAATAGATCCCGACCTTCCCGCAGCCAGCGAGTGCCTCCCCTAAGGAAAGCCTTTACCAAAAGAAGGTTATCGAGTTGTTCCCCGTCCGTCCGTTATTTGTGAAGGCGAAAACCTGTTTTCACACCAGCTCGCTCGCTACCAAAATCTGAAAACATCCCCAAGAAGTTTTTAGGGAAGGTAAACTAATTTGCATAAGGAGAGGCTGCTCAGTTAACTACTTACGAACTTGTCCAATCCAATCTTGAGCTCAGGGTTATTTTGGCTCCTTGTCAGCGGTATGGTCGCCAAAAAATTATTCGGCGACCATCAGCTCCTTTATTCTCCTGACCTTAATGTTTGATTCAGGGCCGATATTTGTAATAACACAGCGATCCACACGTTCAAGCGGTTACTGAACAGACATTTGGTCAATTCTCCATATAGTGGTCCCCTTTCCTTCCTTGTCTTTTTTTACTTTGCAGAGTTTGTGTATGCGCCACGTATGGCTGCACTTTGAAGCGCTCCTTATATTTTCATCTTTTTAGTAGTTTAAAACTCTGTCAAATGGCTCAGCCTTGCACAAGACCTCTGCTAAACAATTTAGCTAAGAATTTGTGGTCACGTTATCGTGGAAAGAGAGCTGGGAGATCGACAAAAACCAAAGAAGCGAATCGTACTTACAAGATCACATCCTGAATATCACATCCTGAATATCGCTGTTTCTATCAAACGTGATGTCGCTCGCACCAAAAATTGATGAAGTAAGCCACGTTCAAAATGCTAATTACGACCTTGTTTGCATTACGGAGTCTTGGCTGTGACAACATATCCCGGACTCCGTAATAGCAATTAATGGTTATAATATCATCAGACGGGACAGAAAGGAGGCCACTCACGGCGGAGTGTGTATGTACATTAAGGAATCCATCCCTTTTTCTGTTCTCGATTTTTCCGAGGTCGACGAGAATCCGGTCTTTGATTTTGAAGTCCTGTGGGCAAAGCTGCGACCAACTCGACTCCCTAGAGGCTTTTCTAGTATTAGATCTGGAGTTATATACCATCCACCGTCAGCTCCTGACTCGAAAATGCAAGATTATTTATTAAATTGCCTTACATCAATTGAGTCTCAACATCCAAACAGTGGAATCCTTCTTGTCGGCGATTTAAACCACCTTAACGAAACAACTCTTAAATCTAATTTCAATCTGAAACAAATTGTTCACTTTCCGACCAGAGGGAAAAGGTTTTTGGATCGTATTCTAACCAATATGAAGGAGTTCTATGATAAAGCCATCGAGCGACCTAAAGTTGGCCTTTCGGATCACAGTTCAGTGGAGATCCAGCCCAAGCTTCGAGCAAAACCATCGCAATCAAAGGAAACAATTATCTCGAGGGATTTGAGACCTAGTAAAAGACACGCAATACAAATTTACCTCGAAATTGTTGACATACCACGCCTCCTTTACACCGTGGAGACCTGCGCGGAGAAAGTGTCACTATTTGAAAATATCGTTAAGACGGGCCTAGACTTTATTTCTCCCCCGCGATCCAAATCTACTCATCGAAGCGAGCCTCCGTGGTTGAAAGGCAAACTCAAGAACCTGATCAAACGACGCCAATGTGCCCTTGCAAAAGGAAATATGGATACCTTTCGAATGCTCAGAAATTGCGTGAATCGTGAGCGTAAGATCTGCCGGGCAAAGTACTACGAAGCAAAGGTTAGCCATTTGAGGGAGTGTAAGCCATCCGTGTGGTGGAAAGAGGTGAAAAAGCTCAGCGGCATGTCACCTGCCTCAGAAAAGCGGGCCAACACCAGCAAATTACTGCAACACCTAGGTTTTTTCACCAGGTGTTCTGGCAAATTACATCAATTCAGCGTTCCTGACCCCAATGCAGATTTTTGAGCCTCTTACCCACAATCCTTTTGACCACAAGCCAACAACGAAGGTCATGCCGTAAATATGATATCGGAGTTTTCAACTTCTATGAAACTATCTGCGCTCAACCCCTCGAAAGCACATGGGCCAGACGGTATCCCGGCATGGTTATTAAAGGAAAACGCTGATCTCTTGGCGGGTCCAGTCTCTGCGATCCTCAACTCCTCGTTCCACGAATCCCGCCTTCCGCCTTCTTGGAAAGAGGCTGACGTTGTCCCGGTGCCAAAACAAAGGCCTATTAATGACATTAACAAGCACCTCCGTCCGATTTCCCTCACGCCTATCCTGTCTAAGCTCGCTGAAGATCACATTGTTGAGAAATACGTTAAACCTGCTGTGTTACAAAGAATCGACCCTCGACAATTTGGAGCTATTCCCAAATCGTCTACTACACATGCCTTGGTCAATATGACGCATAATTGGCTTGTTAACACCGACGGAAATGGTGCCACGGCAAGAGTAGTCCTACTCGATTTCCGTAAGGCCTTTGACCTTATCGATCACAGTGTTCTTGTTCAAAAACTTACAACATATGATATTCCGAGTCAAGTCAAAGGTTGGATTGTTGACTTCTTGATGGACCGGAAACAAAGAGTTAAACTTGCTCAGGATTGTCACTCTGAATGGCGCTCTGTGCCATCCGGTGTCCCCCAGGGAACAAAACTGGGCCCCTGGTTATTTCTTGTCATGATTAATGACTTGGACACACCAGTTGACATGTGGAAGTACGTGGATGATACATCTTGTTCCGAAATAGTTACAAAGGGTATAGCGACGCTTGATCGCCGCTAGCTGGACCGTACGAATCTCACTGATCGACACAACAAATATCGCCCCAATTTCTTTCATGGAACGCCTCCTTTATTAAATGTCGTATTTGACCGTGAAGCTAAAAATAATTGATTCACAAAATTAGGGACAAGAAATTAGCTATAGAAACACTCGAGGTAAATTAAACTTACATTGTTGCCGGATCTGGCGAGAGTTGACACAAAAAGACCTTTCCTTCCTTCGATAAAAACGACAGACAATTTCTTTATATTAAACCACGAGTGCTTGCGAAATCGATCGAATTATTGAATTGCACAATAGATCCGTTCTGTTTGGAAATGCGATACCACTTACGGAACGCGTGACGAGGCACCTAGTGTGACTTTTACAGATTATTAATTAAACGATTACTAAATCAAAACAAGGGATAAACCCGTGCCTTAGGGGCACTTACATGGCTCCCCTTGAAATCACCGTATTTCAAACAAAACGAAACATAATTAAAGTAACAAGTTCAGAGTTCACTGACATGTCCGTGTCTAGTCCTCCTTTTGAATGTGTTCGTTGAATGGCTCCCCATGCGGGAATCCCAGTCTTTCCTCTCTTGGCAGCAGCAGGACAAGCTTTTGAATGGGTCTTTCCAAAACTGATGGGGGGTGCACTCTCTTTCCAGTGCTGGAGATATCAGGGTCTCCAATCGCTACCTTGACACTACGCACCAGTCCATCGGCCTTGTTGGGGTACGTTTCTATCACACGAGCAAGGCTCCACCGATTCCTCGCCTTGTTGTCGTCTTTAACGATAACTACGTCGCCAACTTGCATGTTACGGCGTGGTCTCGTCCACTTGGACCTCTCTTGTAAGCTATGAAGAAATTCCTTCCTCCAACGGTCCCAGAATTCGCATGATAAATGCTGGACTCGTCGCCAACGTTTCCTTGAGTACAGGTCTTCTCTTTGAAACACGCCAGGCGGAGGTAGAACTGGCTTTGCTTTCATTGTGAGGATATGATTTGGCGTCAGTGGAGATAGTGACCCTGGATCGCTTAGATTATCCACTGTCAGGGGACGGCTGTTCACGATCGCTTCGGTTTCACAAATCAGCGTGTGAAAGGACTCTCCGTCCAGGCAACTTGCACTCTTCTCCAGGAGGGCTGATAGTACACTGCGAATGGTCCTGATTTGGCGCTCCCATACTCCTCCTGCATGGCTGGCTGATGGGAAATTCATCTTAAAGGTTATCCAATCACAATTCTCTTTCAACACCTCAGTGCTGATCTTGCCTTGATCCATAGACTGCAACGCTTCGCGGAGCTCTCGTTTTGCTCCGATGAAATTCGTTCCTTGATCACTGCGCAGCTGACGTACAGGACCCCTTCTGCAGATGAAACGACGCAGGGCGTTGAGGAACGAGTCAGTCTCCAAGGAGTTCGAGACTTCAAGATGTACGGCTCTTGATGCCATGCACGTGAAGAGGGCAACATACTTCTTTACCTCCTTGCGCCCCTCCTTAATATACCATGGTCCACAGTAGTCGACAGCGCAGTAGGTGAAGGGGGGTGCCGGTTCCAGACGATCCTCCGGAAGGTCGGACATTTTCTGCTCCTGGACTGCACCTCGTAACTTCCGGCAGGTGACACAATTTGCAATTTTGGAGGCTACAGCTGATGTTCCGCCGATAACCCAGAATCCATTGGCTCGGATCTCGTTTAAGGACATTCCACGACCTTGATGTTGAACCTTCTCATGGTAGTGCTTAATGATCAGACCTGTAACGTGGCCCTTTCTCGGAAGGATGACTGGGAACTTTGTTTCATCTGTAAAATTGCCTCGTTGGATCCGACCACCAACTCGTAGCACTCCATCATGGTCAATGAATGGGTCGAGGCGGTACAACGAGCTCGTCGCATTCATGGCTCTCTTCTTCTGCTGCGCGGATGATCTATCTTGTCCTTCTTGAAACGGCTTTAACAGACCCATTTCCCTTGAAAAGGCGACCCTCTGGGCTGCTTTGAGGATTTCCCTTTCAGCTGATAAAATCTCTTCCACTGTCAGGGCAGGCTTTTGCTGACGTTTTGTTGGTTTAGCACAACTTTCTTTCTTGGAGGACGCCAGTTGACGGAGTTTTTGCTTGTAGCGTAGACAGATAGCAACGGCTCTACACGCCCTATGCCAGTCCGAGAAGTAGTTTAAACTCTCAGCAAGGTTCCATGGCTCTTGCGTACTTGTTGCATAAGAAGTCAAATTCTTCACCTCTGGATCGTCTGATGGCGTAACGAGGTCTTGAGCCTCGAGGGGTTGTGGCCACTGGTCTTCGGGCGTCCAAAGGAACTCTGGCCCTGAAATCCATCTTGAACTTTCAACGAGTTCCTTGGCAGTGATACCACGCGATGCATCATCGGCTGGGTTACACTTCGTTTCGACGTGTCTCCATTGGCTAGGTGAGGTTTGGTCCCTTATTTGTTGAACACGGTTGGCTACGAACACGTGGAACCTCTTCGAGTCGTTCTTTATGTAGCCCAACACGACTTTACTGTCAGTCCAGAAGATTTATTCTACACTTTCATACTGGAGCTCCTGACGGAGCATCTCGCTGACCCTCACTGACACCACAGCTGCTGTGAGTTCCAGACGTGGTATGGTGACCATCTTTAAAGGAGCTACTCTTGCTTTGCCCATAATCAGGGGACAGTGGATCTGGCCTTTGTCGTCTACCAAACGAACGTATGAACACTGGCCATACCCAGTCGTGCTTGCGTCTGAGAAGTGATGAAGCTGTGTTGATATCACCGTTCCGAAACCTTCTGGTTTAAAGCATCTTCGAACGGAGAGATCTTCTAAGTGGTGTAACTCATCCCTCCATTTCAGCCAACGTGATCTTATGTTCTCGGGGATAGGGTCGTCCCATTCCACTTTACCTCTACACAGATCTTGCAGAAGGCCTTTTCCTGTCAAGATTAGAGGTGCCAGAAACCCCAACGGATCGTACACACTGCTAACAGTGGACAGAATTCCTCTTCGCGTTAAAGGGCGATCTTGCATCACGATCCGGAACTTGAAAGCGTCTGACTCAATACACCAACTCACACCAAGCACTCTTTCCATAGGCAGTTCATCCTTCTCGAGATTCAGCTCCTTTATGCCTTTCGCACGATCTTCCACTGGTATGGACTCGATAACTTCTCTTTTGTTGCTTGTAAATTTATGCAGGTTAAATCCTCCGCGCCGACACATCTCTTTAGTCTTGCGTATGAGCTCCTTTGCTTGACTTGTAGAAGGTACAGATTTCAGACCGTCGTCAACGTAGAAATCTTTCCTCAGGAACTCGGCTGGTTCGAGGCCAAACTCTTGCTTATGGTCATCAGCGGTCTTCTTTAGCGCAAAGTTACAACAACCAGGAGACGAACCAGCTCCAAAGAGATGAACGGTCATCCGGTATATCGTGGGCTCCTTGTTTACATCGCCATCCTCCCACCACAAGAAGCGTAACAGATCTCTACAATGTTCAGTGACGTGGACCTGCAGAAACATTGCTTCTATATCTGCCATGAAGGCAACTGGCTCCCTTCTGAACCTCGATAGCACTCCAACAAGCTTGTTGGTAAGATCTGGGCCTTGGAGAAGATGCTTGTTAAGAGCCTCCCCTTTGTACTCCGCGGAGCAATCGAAGACTACGCGGATCTTGTCTGGTTTCTGAGGGTGGAAGACACCATGGTGAGGAAGGTACCATGTCTTTCCATCTTTCCTAACTTCGTCCTTTGGTATCTTCTCAGCATATCCCTTCTTAATCATGTCATTCATGAATGCCGTGTAGTCTTCTTTGTATTTCTCATCTCTTCGAAATCTCAGTTTCAACTGCTGGAGGCGATGGACTGCAAGCTTCTCGTTATTCGGCAGGGCTAACGATTCATTTCGTAGTGGCAATGGCAGTTCATAGTGTCCATCTGAACGATGGGTAATTCCTTCTTTAACCTTTGCCATGAATTTACGATCATCCATGGAAAGGGTTTGTTGAGCCGCGTGCTTCTCTTCATTGAAATCTTGCCCGAACATTCTCTTAACTGCTTCTGGAGAGATGATCTCTTTTACGTGTGTCTCAACAACAAAACTATGGGAAGGTAATTCTTCGCTACCGATCTCCTTCACTGCAACTCTGTGACATAAGACATCCGAATCTTCTGTGGTTGTACTTCCTATCACTGGACCAATGATGCCCCAACCAAGGAGGGTACGGATGGCATAAGGATCGCTGCTTCTACCAGGAATGACCTGCTTCGGCTTTATGGCGTTTGGACAGTTTGAGCCGATCAAAAGTCCCACTTGCAGATCGTTTTGGTACGGGTAAATCTTGTTAGCTAAATGACTTAGGTGTGGCCATTTTGCTGCCGACTCTGGCCTTGGGATCTCGTTTCTTCTCGATGGTATTTCGTTCCTTGAGTACGTCTTGGGAAGCTTGATGTAGACCGCTCTATCCATTCTTTCCACGATAAGACCGCTCACTCTACGAGTAGGAACTACTTCTGAACCATGCATTGTGTTTAGCTTCAATTGAGTCTCGACTCCATTAACTTGCAGTTCTTCGAGTATGCTTTCCTTAACGAAAGTTCCGTTACTAGCTGGGTCGAGCAGCGCATAAATTACAACTTGTCTTTCGAGGTTGTCTTGGTGGTGCATTCAAACCGGAACAATCATAGAGTTTGTGATGGCATCGGTGACTCCAGTAGCATTACAGGTACTTGTACAGCTGCTAGTTGCTTCAGCTGCCTGAACTACTCTTGCTTGGTCTTCACTACCTTGCTTGGGAGAAATTTTGCTTTCATCATGAAGGATGGTCGGGTGGGGCATACTACATGTCTTACACACCTTCCGGTTTCGACATCTTCTTGACATGTGGCCGTAGCAGAGACAACCGAAACATATTCTAGCTTCTTGGATAAATGCTCTTCTTTCTTTAACAGTCTTCTTCTTGAAACTTGAGCACTTCTCCAGATCGTGATGCTGACTGTTGCAGAATGGACATGAAGAACTTGGTGGCGGTTGATCATCGTGAGGTGTGGCACTTGTCAAGAAGCTACTTGTAATCTTGCCTTTTCTTCCATTGTTTCGCCAGGTTGTGTTCCTGTTGGTGTTGTTGTCACTGCTGCTACTGCTAGTGAACACATCTTTCCTTGCTTCCTTGAGGGCTTCAGGTGAGAATACTGGGTCGGTTGCCAAGGCTGCTTCTTGTGTTACAAATTTGACAACGTCATGAAACGTAGAAAGTCTTTCTTCTGATTTTAACATCTTATTGGCAAAACGGCACCATTTCACTCCCATGTTACTTGGCAGCTTTGCAGTTATCCTTCTAAGAGTGTCCTCGGAGTTAAGGCCTTCCATGTACTTTAACGTATTCATGGCTTGTTCGCAAAGCACCAGGAAATCAGCAAACTGTTGCAAACGCGCGCCGTCCCCTTCTTTCATAGGAGGCCAAGCATTCAGCTTATCCTTGTAGGCCTGTGCAACGCGATAAGGATGGCCGAATCTTTCCTTTAATACCTTTCTAGCCTTATCATAGGAATCTGGAGAGTCGAGGTTAATGAAGCCTTGAATTGATTCCTTAGCGTCCCCAGATGTGAACTGGTTTAAATAATAGAGCCTCTGCTTTGGATCGCTCACTCGGCACTCTATTAAACTTTCGAAGGCACTGATGAATGCTGCGTAATCGAAGTGGTTTCCAGAGAAAACCGGGGGCTGCTGTGCTGGGAGCAGACTCATTCTTTGTTGTTCGGCGACAAGCTTCACCACCGAGGTTAACTCGTCTGTTCTGTCGGAAATCTCCGGCTTTGATTCACGTGATGGTGATTCACCAGCTTGCGTGCCTTGGCGTACAACTGGGCCATTTGGGGGTTCAAAGGGCGGAGCCTTTGGGTTTAAGATCCCGTTATCTTGCAAAGGTTTCGTTTCACTAGGTTCCTCTTTGGGCGATAGCTTGGGTTTGACGTCTAGAATTGGTGTTTCATGCTTCGGGATCTGGGGGAAATCCTCCTGCCTTTCTTCTTCTTCGATTTTGCGCATGGTTTCTTCCTCAGCCTTTGCCTTAGCTAACTCCTTTTGCATTACTAGCTTCTTATACTCTGCTTCCCCTTCTAGAAAGTCCATTTCTACTTGAAGACACGCTGCCTTGGCCGCTGCCTTTGCTCTTCTAGATCTTACTGAAGAGGAGGAAGAACGCTTGGATAATTTTGACGAAACCAGAGACATTTTATCGCTTGTTTGTCTTTCCACACTAAGCAAGGCTTCGTTAATTCTAATGCGACATTGGAAATGTTCGCGATCCCGAATATCAAACCACTCGTACGCTTCATCTGCTTCCTTAGTGTCATGCAATTCCTTGTAATAATTGTGATGAGCGTCATTCATCCTATCCCTACACAAGTCTAGACTGTCACGCTCTTGCTCTAGGACTCTTGCGTCTAATTCTTTCATCGATTCGAGTAAAGAGTTTACCTTCGTTATCTGCCTCCTCAGAGCGACTCCTGCGGCCTTTCGCTCCTCAACAAGCCTTTCCAGGCGAAGTGACTCGCCCTTTTTGGTAGGGATTCTTTCTCTTCTGTCCCTTTCAGTCGTTTCAACGCCGACTTGATGGTCTTCGTTCTGTTCGCTCGTGACTTCTTCCATCGTAGGATTTGCCTGCGCCATGGCTATTGTATGCAGTCGACAACTCCCGCTAATATCTTGAATTCCTCCAATCTTCACTATAGCGACGCTTGATCGCCGCTAGCTGGACCGTACGAATCTCACTGATCGACACAACAAATATCGCCCCAATTTCTTTCATGGAACGCCTCCTTTATTAAATGTCGTATTTGACCGTGAAGCTAATTTCTTGTCCCTAATTTTGTGAATCAATTATTTTTAGCTTCACGGTCAAATACGACATTTAATAAAGGAGGCGTTCCATGAAAGAAATTGGGGCGATATTTGTTGATCAGTGAGATTCGTACGGTCCAGCTAGCGGCGATCAAGCGTCGCTATAAAGGGTAATAAGAGCAAACTCCAAGAAGCTGTGGATGACCTTTCGAGACAAGCGAGTCTCGATGGGTTCCAACTGAATGAGGCCAAGTGCAAAGAACTTCGAATTGGTTTTTCCAACAGCAACCACGATTTCGAACCCCTAGTTCTAAATGGCAAACCCCTTGAATAAGTCACCAGTACCAAATTGCTAGGCGTGACCATTAGCCATGATTTAAAGTGGAACATGCACACCTCTGAACTAATTAGAAAATGTTCCTCTCGTCTCTACTTTTTACGTCAACTCAAGAGATCTGGAGTGGCACCAAGTGAACTGGTGCAATTCTATGTGACATGTATTAGGCCCGTCCTGGAATACGCAAGTCCTGTATTCCATCGTTCTCTACCAAACTACATCAGTGAAGATTTGGAACGGATCCAAAGAAGGGCATTCAGAATCATCTATCCTGACCTTTCATATAGTGTAGCACTAGAAACAGTCGGCCTACCGAAACTTCATGAGAGGAGAGAAAAGATTTCAATCGATCTGTTTGACGAGATCGTCTGTAACCCCACCCACAATCTCCATAGCCTCCTCCCCCAAAGGAAGAGTTGTAAATATGCACTGAGACGCAAAAGTGATTTCACTCTCCCCCTATGTAAAACCGAGCGTTTGAAGAACAGTTTTATTTTTAGCCATGTCTATAAGATGTAGATAATTTTTCTTATTCTTTCTTTTGTTATCATCAGTATTTGTAAATATCCCGTAATTTAGCCTATGGCTGCAATGGTGGTTAATAAAGTATCTTATTCTTATTTTTTAATCTCTATCAAGTGCCTCGAAGGTACAAACGAAACTGAATATATAATGAGTCTAGCAGCACGTGCAAATGAAATTCAACACAGGGCGTGAAAATTACAATATTATAACACCCTCCCTTTTATAGAGAAATAAGAAAACAACTTAACGGAAAAAAAAGCAAAAACAAACAAACGACTAAGCACATATTAATGAAATTCAGTTCCTTGGAAAGAGTTCCTAGGCTTAAGTAAGCATATAGTCCTGTAGACGCTTGGGCGGCTGACGGACGCGCGTGGACCTTCTGGGTGCCTGTAAAGGACTGGGCGACTTAGGTGCATCTGGCACCGAAGACAACGGATCGCGCGGCTGGTCGAATGTTTCCACGCGTGTATCTGGAGGTGCCTGTTCGCGTGTATCTTCGCGTGTCTCTGTGGATGACTGCTTGCGCGCCTCTATGACTTCGTCATCTTCAACTTTGATAGGCGCTTCATTAGACTTGCGTAGCGCAACACGATTTCGTCGAAGGAGTCCTTGAGGCAACTCAACCTCGTAAGATCTTTTGTCAATGCGACTCTTTACGACACCCTTTTGCCACTCTTTTCTTCCCGCGCGCCAGGGCTCAACTCGCACAGTATCTCCGGGCTCTAAGGGCTGGAGGTCTCGTGCGCCTCTGTTGTAGTACTTGGCTTGTTGCTGCTGGCGGCGATGAAGCTTGGTATATGTCACGTTCTCGTCTGAAACAGATGGCTTTAATAATGCAGCAGTCATCGGGAGGAGACCTCTTGTCCTTCTGCTAAATAGCCGCTGTGCTGGGCTGATTTGCATACTCGCAGGCGGTGTGTTTCTATGGTCTATTAAAGCGAGAAACGCGTCTGAACCAGTCTTGCCGCACTTTAACAGAATTTTCTTCGCTTGCTTAACGGCGCTCTCAGCCTTTCCATTCGACTGACTATGATACGGACTGTGTTATTACAATGTGCATGTCTTGATGTTGTGGCCTTTGTTTGAACAGTTATTGCATTTGTAGGTGTTCTTAACCCTTTCATACCCTGCTGCCTGCAGGAACTGAATCCTGTTTTTCTTCAGAAACAGTAGTTTGAGGGCATCAACCCCTTTGTGATTTGTGGATCTGAAGAAATCTTTAGAAGCTCTATTATTGTATTTCTCCAAGCCTTGCTGTGTGTAATATGCTATGTTCTGATAAAGTGACAGGAACTCGGGAACATGATAAAATAGTGCATGCATGTAGGGAGTGACATCTTTTTCTTGGTAAACTTTTGAGAAAGTGAAAGTGAAAGTGCAATTTCTTTTCAATTCAAGAATACCCTCTTCAGATGTAAAATCTAGCTTCAAATCACCAATTATGTCCATAAATTTAGCCCAGATCACCTGTATGTCTTTGTTTTGACTGCAATGAGGGACAAGCATAGGTCGGAATGTTTAGATTCTGAAAGAGTTTCAATTTTTCTGGTCCAGTAAGATCTCTATATTCCAGATTTTTGCTCTCTTTGTTGATTCTAAAATTAAAAGTGATTCCCATACTTTAATTGATAAATTCTTCATAACATGCCATGTGTTTATATTTATCTCTTGGGAATCCATCAGAGGTTTTTTTTTTCTCAATAGCATCACTTCTTCTCAGCTCTCTTATGAACAAGTCAATCAAAACATCTGATATCCTCAGAAAAAGATGTAATGTATCTATGATGACATGGTCCATAGGTATAAAATCAAATAATGGTTGTGCCTTACAGTTTAATTTCTTTCCAGTGGAAAACCTTGCTATTTCGGCGACAGTTCTAACACCAAGTTTGGGGTCGAGAAGCTCTCGAGAAAGCTGAGAAGAAAGGGGCCTCAGCGTCAGGTCGCCTTAGCTGAAAAGGTTTGTTTTTGCTAATATTTTTGAGAGTATAAGGAAGATAGCTAATTATGGGTTACTTACTACCTCGCAATAAAATGATTTTTTCCAAACCTGCTCTCATTCACCGTTTGTCCTGATGTTTCAGCAGACGTCACTACATATGAAACTTTTTAGCGTCTTTTTTCTTGTGTGAAGTTTATTTTACACGTTTCTGGTAATCGTTTTTTTAAGCTCTCGTTTAATCTTCTCTATGCTCAGGGCTCGATTTGCTTTAATTTTTTCAATGGTTTTTCTTTCTCAAAAATCCAGAAATGTTTTCAAATACAGTCAACCCCTTTATTTCCTTCAAACTGAAAGTAATCCATCACTAGTAGTGTAGTATCAATAGTAGTATCAATCTCGACTGACAGGCACAGAAGCTTCAACTCAATATGTATAAATCTGAAGTGTTTGGGAGACATGGCCTTTTGAACGTTTTCCTAATTATTCCGTGCTTGAAGCGCTAAAACCTGTTGAATTACGAGTACATGTATGTCTTTGACATGAGTTTCATAACGCAGAACGCGAATATGCTCGAAGTAGAATATTAGCTAACTTGTTTTCTTCTCCTATTACAGGAACGAGAGGAGGGCGACAATGACTCAGGTAAGTACACTAAAAAGATAGAGTTTTCCTATTGAGTGTCCTGAAACCGAAACCAAATTATTATCGAAGGCCAATCGGAACGTAGTTAGATATCTGAAGGAGCTGAGAGTAAATCCTAGAACATACATCCAACCTCAGGTACTGGAAACCTAAGCGACCAAGCCTCTTTTCGTTATAGTTCTACATTCAAACTTGGTGTGAGTGTTTTTTTTTTTAAGACGAATTGTGGGTTTAGTGAAACATTTTTAGAGCAATTGTGGATGAATCTTGACAATCGATTGAAAATCTCTTATTTTTGTGTAAAAGTTTTGACTTTTGCGTTTGTTCGTTTATTTGTTTTTTAGTTAAAGCATCTTATCTTGGACAAGTCTAACTTGTGTGTGTTTTTTCATCTCGTAGGATTCCTTTCCAATCGGGTTCCTATTGAGGTAAAAACTTTCCCTCTTTTCTCAGAAATTATTTTCAAATGCTCAACCTCCCCGTTCCCTTCAAATTTTAAACAATCCATCCCTTGCTGTAGGATTTACAACAATTTCGTGGTGTACTGAGGGACCTTCTTTCGACTGACAAGCGTAGAAACTTAATGCGATTAAGTGATAAATTTTTGGGAGGCTCAGGAATGGCCTTCTGAATTCTTTTCCAACTATCATTTGCTCTAAGTAGTAAAACCTGTAGATTACGAGTATGAGTACGTCTTTGCAATTTTAAAATAATAAGATAAATGTGAAAACGAAGGTGAATATGCTCGAAGGTGCCTGTTACCTGACCCTTGTGTTTTCTCCTATTACAGGAACGAATGGATGTGGAGATGGCTTCAGGTAAGTTCACTGGAAAGACAGCGCTTTTCTATTGAGTGTCGCGAAACAAAAGGCTAAGTGAATTTCAAAGGCAAATCAGAACAAAGTTAGATATCTAAAGGAACTAAGAGTAAATTCTATTACATTCAATAACAAACACCTTAAATGCGGAAAAACGTAAACTATCCAAGCTGCTACTGGTTTTAGCGCTACGTTTTATCGCGGTGCAAGTTTTTCAGATCAATCACATGCGCAGTAATGCATTAGAAAAGTTTTGAATTAAGCGTCGAAAAACCCAAATCATAATAATCACAAATATCGATCAAAACAAATATTAATAAGTAATTATTAACCAATGGAAATTCAGCGTAAAAACAGGCAACCGGCTTAAAGCGCGGGAAAACGCCGAGTAACCAAGTTGTGATTGGTGTTAGTTTCTGCATTTGATTGGGTTGAGTTGAAGGAGCGAGTTTTCTGGACCAATCACGGAAGTAAAGCAAAACCAAAGCAAACCATGGTCACTTTTGATACTCTGAAAACTGCTCTATCTGTGCAACTCAGGAGTACTTTTGACGCTTAGTGGAAAATTCCTTATTTTTTGTGATTTTTCCAAACTTAAGGCATTTTATCTAATGCCCTTTTCACACCAAATTAAGCTAGTAACTTTTGTTTGTTTTTGGTTATTTTAGAAACCCTCCTAGAAAAAGATCGCATTGAGGTAAAGAATTTCCATTTTGAGATTTTTTATTTTTAAACAGTTAATCACTACTTCTACATTATTACTTAATAGAAAAGAATTTCTTGTCTTCTAAATTGCATTTTACATTCTACCACTCTGTCTTTAGATCTAACCTAGAATTGAAATTTTAACTATTTGCAATTCATTACATATTGTTATTTTACAGCCTCTGTCGTCAGAAGATTTATCTGAAAAGCTTGAAGGTATACGTACATATTTGTCTTACCTAAGTTGACGCGCAAGATTATATCACTTTCGTGAAGTATTATAATAGTTCAGAAATTTTATTCGAGAAACTTCTATGTAAGCAACACTCTCCTCAAGGGAAGTAGCCACGGATCCAGACTTAATATCTTTCTCTTTCATCTTTGTATCTGTTACCATCACTGAAGGAACATTTCTGTTCATATATAACAAAGGCTTGTTGTACCATAAAATGCGGCTACAGGTTTGTCATTAATTGTAGTTACTGCTAGGCGTTACCCTTGTAAAATGAAGCCCATTACTTAGCTACTTTCATATTTAATTTAGTCACCAGCAAATAACATCATTGTAAAACTGGCTGTTTCGTTTTCAAGAACTCTGGACCCGACTGACCCTGAAAAACTCCTCAATTGACCCTGATATAACCTTTCGCTGAGGTTATTGAAACGCAAGTCACTGTAACCGACTACAGTCCTTCCCAGGACTACTCTCATCCTGACGATTAGACTAATGATACTCCTGAATTCAAACCAATTCCTATCAAAGCCTCAGTTCTAAAATGTTTTGAACATTGCAAATTTTTTTGGTAAACATTATCAAACTCTTTATCACTTTTTCTAGGATTCTCACCACCAAACCAAGTGTTACGCGTACTGGTTCGTATAGCAACAAACTATACTGGCCAACAACTGTTTGAATTGTTCTTCAACTCCCCTGCTGCAGGAAAGGCAGGCTTTCTAGCTTATAAATTAATGCGTAGATTCTCTGACGAGAATTGGGAAGATCAAGAATTCCCCCCAACAGTCGATTGGCTTGTAATAGGTGCTGAGGAAGCGCAAAGACGACTTAGTAAGTAAACACTCTCCAGTACATAGGCGTGGCATTCGTGAATGCCGGCGAGATTCAGAATTTCCTGGTTAAAATCTCCTGCTTTGCCACTTAACCGGATTTACTACGTGGTAGTTCTCTATTTAGCTTCGACTCGATTCGATTATGAGACCCTATGGATCCGCTAGATATTGAGCCTACCGCTGTTACACTGCCCTAACAACTAACTCGTTTGCCTTTCAACAGTTAGAATTTTGATGCTTAATATTATATTGCTATACTTTTCTTTAAATTTGCAATGTGTCAACCAGCACTGAGATGCTTAATACGCCGAAACTTAAGTAAAGTTATATGATGATTTGTGTTAATTAAATTATCACATTATGTACAAACAGATCACACTGATGCGATAAAAGAAACTAAATATGAAGGTGATGAAGAGTCATCGTCTAGTGAATCTTCTTGCTCCGAAACCTTTTATTCTGAAGACAATTCTTCAACGACTTCGAGTGAAGGTAACCGATTTTTGTCATCCTGTTTGCTTACATGTGAGTAAATTTCAGAATGTTCTATCATAATTTAACAAAATTTTACCAAAATTCACGAGTGGTTGTTTATTTTGAGGGGCACCAAGAGGAAAGTGTACACGTTTGATACTAAATTTTCTATTACTCTGCTTTTGTTTAAATTTGCAATGTACCAATCAGCACTGAGATGCCAAATACGCCGAAACTTAAGTAAAGTTATGCGATGATTTGTGTTAATTAAATAATCACATTATGTCCAAACAGATCACGCTAATGAAATCAAAGAAACTGGATATTTGGGTGATGAGGAGTCATTGTCTAGTAAATCTTCTAGTTCTGAATCCTCTTATTCTGAAGACAATTCTTCAAGGACTTCGAGTGAAGGTACCCTATTTTTGTCCTCCTGAATACTTACATATAAATAAATTTCAGAATTTTTTATCATAATTTAACAAAATTATAATAAAATTCACGAGTAGTTGGTTGTTTTGAGAGGCATCAATAAGAAAGTGTACACGTTTGATCTAGTACCTCATATTCGATTTGTTTACTTTTATATAAATTTGCAATGTGCCAATCAGCACTGAGATGCTGAATACGCCGAAACTTAAGTAAAGTTATATGATGATTTGTGTTAATTAAATTATCACATTATGTACAAACAGATCACACTGATGCGATAAAAGAAACTAAATATGAAGGTGATGAAGAGTCATCGTCTTGTAAATCTTCTAGTTCCAAAACCTCTTATTCTGAAGACAAGTTTTCAACGACTTCGAGTGAAGGTACCCTATATTTTTCATCCTGATTTCATCCTTACACGTAAATAAATTTCAGAATGTTCTATAGGTAGGTAGATGCATGACCTTTATTTATACTCGATAATATTTTAAGCTATGAAATTGTGGGGTCGTGTGAAGAAAAAAAGGAAAATTACACGTTATGTATAATAATGTATGAACACAATTCTCGCTAAAAGATTTCAGCATCTCTTCTGTTTTCAACTTTGTAACAGATTTAGATGAAAACCCCTCATCGGAGGAGTGTTGTGGCCCTGAGGGTGTCGCGAAATACGAAGGAAAAAACGAAGCAAAAGAGGAATCTTTGATGAAAGCCTGCATGGAATTTGCAAGTCAAGACCCTGATCGGCTCGAACCAAAGCCCAAAATCAATGAGCAGGAGAGAGGAGAAGGTAGCAGCGAAGAAGACTTAAGGCTCTGCTCTAGGAAAATTTTCAGGGCGCCCTTCGGGCGCCTAACCATGACAAGTAGGTCGCCCGGCCTTTCAGGTTGGTCGCCCAGCCTTCCAGGTTGGTCGCCCGAATTGATTAATTAATTAGTAATTAATTGATTAGTTAATTAATAATCCATTTTATAGTTGAATCAGTTAATAATTAACAATAAAAAAATCCTTATTCAAAGATTTTGATTCATGGATGGACTTCAAAGTTTATCTAGCTCTCATTAGAGAAAGTTACAGTGAATCGGGAAGCCTTCGTCATTGCAACTTACTATTTGCAAGAAAGTTAAAATTTTCAGAAAGTAGACGAAACCATTGATAGGATGTTTCATTAAAACTTGATTGCAAGTTTGTGCGACTTCCGGCCGAGGAAACCATTGCTGAATGACAATCTTTACTAATCCGTGACGTTTTGAAAGAGTAGCGTTGTATACTTCTTACAGTTCCAGGGAATCCGCAGAATTGCCAAACAGTTTCATCTTTAATCTCTCTCGTTCAATATTCACTTCACCGGGCACGGGCGGCGAAGCGAGTTACTATATTTAGCAGTCACGTACTCTATTTTGGCGAACTGGTGATATCATGAAATTCTGTTATAAATTAACCACATACATGTTAAAACCGCTAAGAAAATTTATTTGAAGATCACTAAAATAGGTTTCGAAACAAAAGGGTTCTTATATTAAAGTTTCATTTTCGTCAAATTTTGATCGAATGATCGCAATTGAGAGCAAGTCGCCAAATATGGTGCTGATAAACATCTTGCATGCCACGGACGAAGCTAATTAAATAAACACAAATTTGCATCAAGGACGGTTTCGTTTTATTAATCACGCGCTCCACTGTTGAAACTGCTTTTCGGGCTAGCGGGAGCCGGGGAGCACGATGGAGTTTCTTTTTGTTTCGTTCCGTTCCGTTCCGTTTCTATACGTTTGCTGGTTTCGTTTCGAGTTTTCACACAAGCCGAAATCTATGCGCCCGGACGGGCGACCGCTTTTCTTTTTCAGTCGCCCGAGACCAAATGTTAGTCGCCTGAGGCGACCGGGCGCCGCTAGAGCACAGCCTTGAGACTTTTTGCTAGGTAGCAAAGATTGGCGAGAATACTGCTACAATAGTTTTTCTGTTGATTGAGGCAAAGAGGGAGCGAATAAGAGGACGCCTCATGCTGCTGATATGAAGGATTACAACTAACTTGATTAATTGGTGAAAAGGCCTGTCACTCATTGTGGCTGTCAGAGATATCCCCGAAGTTTTCTTATTCTCTTTCCTCGTTTTTGAAAATATGCAGCATACAAATTTTTGGTTTGGTAAGAAATGATGTTCTAAGGTAAACAGCTTTGACGGCGTCGAGTGCACGAAGTCGATTAACTTTTGATTAGAATAATGTGGTTGGGTCTATTAAAGATTTTCTGATATTCACATGCTTAATTCCTTTTTTCTTTTTTTTCCACTTTACCAGGTGGACGTGAGCGAGATGTTGGTAACTTGTGTAGCACTGCAGGAGAGTCGCGAGGGCATAATATTCAGCAACGAAGTTCCGTTTTTGATTCAAACTTTGACCAGAATTCAATGGCCGAGAAGACCAGACGTGCTAAAGAAAGAAGCGATGAGGAGGAAACAGGCGATTTGAATAGAGCTCCCCTATAGCAGGAACAGAATGGAACAACATTTTCACGAAATTCACAGATAGCAATACGAGTCTTCAGTGTAAGTATTGGTAGCTATTACAGCTTTGTACCTGTATTGTAACACTCAACCCAACCGATTATTACTTTCATTGATATTTGGTCACATTTATGCGAGGATTTACGACGTCCACAATTTATAATAACCATATGGCTCAAACAAGGAAGACGTTTGCTCCAGAAATAACACTATTTTTATCTCCGCCGTTAAATGATTTATATAACCATTCGAAAAATCGTAATCAAATATTCTTTAAAAATATTCAACCTAAGACGCTGTCATTGGAATATTGCTTAGCAGCCTGGCCGCAATGAAGCCTCACTGGAAATAACTTAAAACAATTAGGGGCTACATAAAATGGTATCCTTGACTCAAATTGTGATTATTTTTATTTCGATAGATGTCTTTGTCCTATGTGGTTTGTGATTTCGTCGTGTGTGGCTGAAATATTGTTTCAATGCGGCGTCCATAGCCAATATTAGCACAATTGATGGCAATTCTTGCAGGGTTAGATCGCGTACTCACTTGCTTACTTACTTAATTACTTAGTTTGAAGTCAAAATGTAGTATCTCGTTAATACTTACGTATAATTTTCGAGGGGACGAACTTGGTATTTCAAATTTGGTAACTTGGAAGCTCTGATGCTTGAGAGGATTGTAGAGGAGTATGTTTGGACTCCGGATTCCCGACAAGTGCTTTCTGAGAGCTTTGGGAAAGCGAAACTACGAAATGGCGAAAAGGCTGGTGAAATTACCACTTAAACCAATAAATTTTCTCTATGACATCTCGCGCACTTTATAGGAGTGTTGCTCCTTTACAGCCTGGGTTTATAATTTTTTTAAATTATTTTTTCCTTTTAAGAAATACCAAGTTAAATGCAAAGACACGAGGATAACAGGAATTATGATTCTAAAGAGTACGCTTTTGTTTTTCAGAGGATTGATGCTCTCCACCAACACTGAGTTCGGAGAAGATTTAATTGAGCGCCATCAAACCGAATAAAACATTATACAGATGTTACACTTAATGTATGGAAGCAAGAACTACTTCTCCTGAGTAGTCTCCAATATTTACACGTTTGTACATGTAGACTGTTCATATTGGCGTGAAGCAACTTAAGGTGATTTAGAAACTGTTAAAAATATTGAGCGTTTGTAAATAAATATTCATATTACAAGTATGCTGTTCCTGTGTAGTCTCCAATGTTTACACATTTGTACATATAGACCGTTCATATTAGCGTGTGACAACTTAACGTGATTCAGAAACTGTTAAAAGACATTGAGCATTTGTGAATAAATATTTGTATATCAAGTATACAAATGTAAAATTGACATTAAAATTTAGCTACTTTTCTGTGTAATTTTCTTTGTTGTAAGCTTCATTTAAGATTAGACGTAATCTTGTCTTTGCAGAACTTAACCCTTGAAAACCAAAGATCCGGTAGTTAATTCTCCCCTGTAGCTGCTTAGTTACAAGAATTTGTTGTTAGATAAAGGCAATTTCTACTCGATTAGTTTGAGTATTCTTAAAACCTGTTTATTGGATAATTAAACTCGTCACTAATAGATGAGCTTGGGAACTGGTGACTTAAAGGTTGGACGGGAGCCTGAACGGAGGAATCCATGGCAACCCTGCGAGCGGCAACCACCCCTGCATGCAGCCGCCAACTGACACCGTCACACCGAAAGAATTCAGTAGAAAGTACTCACATGACCCCATACGTACCAATGCATAGAAGGGGAGGGACGGGCTGGGAGCCAGAATCCGCAAAGGTTCGCTTAAGCAACAGATCCGCAAAGATCAGCTCAAAAATGACAGCGTGAGATGCAACGTAAGTCACAAGATGAACAAAAGGCCCCTGCGATCATCCCACACATCACGCACAATCGAGGAGGAGGCCGCTTACCTCGTTGGCTTGTAATTTCACTTTGCCTAAATTACATTTAGCGAATTGCAATTTCATAGAAAACATTTCTGTGACTCCAAATAACTCACTGTCAAAGGTATCCGAAAATCAGGTTTTATTTAGAGGAAAAAAATTCCTCGATCGCTTGCTACCATAATCTGAAAATATCCCTGAGACGTTTTTAAATGAGGTAAACTAATTTAGCTTCCTTGCCACGAACTTGTTCAATCCAATCTCGAGCCCAGGGCCATTTTGGCTCCTTGTTAGCGGTATGGTCGAGACTGCGAACTTGTCACGCATCATGAACAAAAACTATCCGAACAATGGGAAGAAGTTACTTGTTAATCACTTTAGGGAGTGGAAGGGTTTCGGAAAATTCATGCCTAGAGAGGGTTAGGAAAGCACAAAAGCAGTCCCATGTAGAATTTATGAGATAATCCAAGCGCTTGAACAGTGATACAGTACGATCTGGGTACTAGTCATAAGATACATGTATTTCTTAAAAATTCACAAGAATCTTAGCCTTTTCCTGGTGTTCAGTTAATAAAACGAAGTACGTTAGTAACAGCAGAGCGAAGGAAGTAGGGAGCCTTAGGTCAGGTTGAGAAACGAGGCATCTCGAATGAAATATCATCAGTATTGTAACTACATCAACGAGCTCTTACCAAATCCACCACAACGACAATATATTGCGCCTTCTCGTCGCAATTACAGTTAACAACTTGATTTTATACCTGAAATTAAATCACTAGTTGCTTGGAATAACCGTGGGGGATACTGGGTTTAAGCAGCTAATAACAAGAGGGAACGTTGCTCTAGTTTCTACCCTGATGAGTTCTGGCCTGAAGAAAGCTACCATTTTGTCGATGTACGCACGCTAAATATATCTTATTGGACGTTTTAGTAGTAGTATCGATGACTTTTTACCAATTTTTTTAAAGTAGCTCGCAGGGCGTGTCAAAATACCAACAATGAGTTACTTAAAGTAGATGTGGGTTATCGAGGTGGAACGTGGTAACTAAGGGAAGGCGAAGTTTTAAGATGAACTATAAATGTGGGAGAACGTGGTAAACTTGGGGTAGATGAGACTTACCTTGGTAAAACGAGGCTTACTTGGTGTAGACTTGGGTGAACGGGTTAACTTAGGGTAGATGGAGTTCACGTGATAGAACTTGGTTAGCTTAGGGTAGATGGGGGTCAACAAGGTAAAACGTGGCTGAGTCAGGGTACATGTTGGTGAACGTGGTAAAACGTGGTTAACTGAGGATAGATGAGGGGGAACGCGGTAAAACAAACCTGGCTTAACAGGGTAATTTAGTGTTATCAACTAAGTTAACCTGGTTTAGATGCATGTGCAGTCTAACATGGCATAGATGGGGGTTAACAGGGTAGAACAAGGTTAACCTAAGGTAGATGGGGATGAACAATACAAAACGAGACTAACTTGGGGATTGTTGGAAATCTCTTTCGTTTTCAAATTTCAAATTATAATTTTTCTCTTCCTCTCCCCCCTTGGTATTTGTCATGTATTCACGCGCGGCGCACGATTTTCACAGATCAGCAAATCACGTCAAAGAACTCCAACCCTGGCATTGAAAACTGACATCGACATTTTCGCGTACTTTTTTTTGTTTGTTTTACGGAGTTGCTTTTAGTTTTTTTTTTTTTTGGAGATTTCGTTCACGCAAATTATTACCCTTTTGTTTGGAAGTTCAGTAAGTTTCGGAGATTTGATTTAAGCAAAATGTTGTGGTTAATTTTACGAGTTCAATAGGTATTTTTCTACGGGGTTTGGACTCCAATCTCTTTTTTTTCGTAAACACTTCGTAAATACTTACGGTGAAGATTCTGCTTTTGAAAGACATCGAAGCAGGGTTACTTTTGATCTTTCCAAGCAGTCAACTCTAACCGACTAAACCAACTTCCACCTTTGCGGCAAGTAAGGATATCCTCATGTGTGCAGATGATGAGCAGAGAAGAATAATGCAGCTGCAATTAGAGTACAATGGAGTGGCTGTCATCGGTAGTAGGCTGAGACAGATAAACTACCCCAATGACGTGACAAGTGTTGAATCTCTTTATGTTCTGCGGCAATCAGTATACTTGGCCGCAACTGGTGCAGCTGGAGGGTTATATGATTGTAACCTCGATTCTGTCATCGTTGAGTGACTCTTGCGGAATTCTTCAGATTCTTGCAAGGAAATCAAGAGGCTGTATGGTTATGAGGGCAACATTGTTTTCACCGACAACAAATATCAAAAGGTTAAGACCTTTAATTCCTTAAGTGCAACAGTCGAGACCTTGTTGGGTACTGGCCATGAAGGAACCGCTGATGGAACTGAAGAAAGCTGCTCATTAACACAAGTTCATGCAAACTGTTCCTTTCAGAACACTATTTTTGTTTCTGATATAGCTGCAGGAACAATCAAACTAGTTTCGGGGCTTACTGGCACAGTGTCTTTTCTTCGCAACCTCGGATGTCTCTATGATAGTTTTGGTATTGGTGCACATACCATCGACGCGGTCCAATTATCTCTTCAAGATGCTGTGTATAATGTTTCATCTGTAAATTCTTATATTAAAAACACAGTCGCTGAAGTAAGAAAGCACTATAAAATGAAAGAAACGGCAGCAACAAATGGCCCTGAAGGAACTGTTTCTAGCAAAACACAGGAGTCATTGGTGCTTCTCGAACGAGGTATGGAACAGCTACGAGATAGCGCTAAGAATGTAAACGAGGACTATCTTGGTGACATTGACCTGCGTACGCTGCTAACAACTCAGGTGGAGAACCTTCATGCAGTCTCCCACTTCAAAAACGAGACTTTACTGCAGCCGATTTTATTGGTAAAAGAAATACACTGTTATTGCATTCATTACTACTCAAATTTTAACACTCATTTATGTTAACTTTCATTTTCCTTGTAATTTTCGTATTTATCTCCTTTTGTTTACAGTGCGGATACCCCAACTGGGACCATCTCACAAAACTAACCAATCATACTGAGGTGTACAACGGATGACAATCCGTAAATTTGCTTAATTTTACTGTTTATTTCGATATTCTATCCCATTGGCTGTTTGATTTGAATATCGTAATCTGATTTGTTACTGATATATTCTCTCTAAGTGGTCACGGTTGGTGTATTCTCGCTGTAAAAGCGCTTTAAGAATAGAACTGTCATGATTTGTACAAGCCAAATCTGCGGTAGTCTTCAAATATCGTCGGTCATAAGTCTTTGGACATCTTCGGCAGTGTTCGGACATCCTCGGCAGCCTTCAGACATCTTCGACGGCTTTCGGACATCTTCGGAAGCTTTCGGATATCTTCCTCACTCTTCGGAAGTCTTGAAATAATCCCGAATTGTTGGAAAATGAGTATCAAGAAAAGCGGATCAGCTGAAAGTTGAGCAGGCTTTTTTTAACGATTAACAATGACCGTATATGGCTACTTTGGAACAATGGCGGAAACAGCTTTAAAATACACGCGGGATTTTTCAAATTTCCGATTATCATACGAGCGGCAGATTTAAACCATCGGCAAAACTGATGATACGACAAATCCTCCCCGCCGGGGTGATTATGGTAGATTTTTTAGGATGCAAATAGTCACGGTGGGGTGGATGGTGGAGCGACTGTAGCTTTCGTATCTGAAGTAAAGAAATGTCACCGTTTTTCCTTTACAACTGGCGAAAAATATATTCAATTAGAGGCTCACTGTGCGATACAAAGGTGACGAGAGCATGTGTAACCTGGTATTAACGTCCGAAGCCTACCACGCCGTTGAATCATGTAGAAGGCTATCGTCATTTGCTCGATTGTTTAATGTGCGGGTATTTAAAATTTCGCGCTGCGTGAATGAGATTTTGTTCCTGATGTGCACAAAAAGGTTCATATTCTCCTTCCTCTAGCCTATGATTTAAACCTGGTGATAACGTCCGAAGCCTCGCGCGTCGTTAATTCACGTGGTTTTACGGGTATCTTTCTCTTTCCGTATTTCAATTTAACGAAAGGAGTTAGAAAAACAATGGCGAGTGGAAATAGTCGCACACGCTCGTCAATTTCTCTCATTCGACTCGACTGTTCAATCCGAGTATATTTAAATTTCGCGCTTCGTAAGCAAGAAAAACTGAATAATCTCTTCCCACAATTTTTTTTCGCATAGTCATGTTCTGCTAGTTTCTTCCTTTTTTTTTTTTTTTTTTTTTCAATAACATCACTGACGCTGTCAGATTCATCTACCAAATTTTAGGGCAATCGAATTTCGCGCTACGCCTCCCATAATTTGCTTACCGTAGCGTAAATGCATAAGCCCAGCAAAAGCGTAACACGCGAAAAAAATCACACCCCTTGATTCGTTAAATGCCGCCTCGGTTGATTGAGAACAAACATAAAGTCCTAACGTCCGCTTTCTACAAAGGCAAGACCCAAGACCCAAGACCGAAAACCGAAAACCGAAAACCGCACACTTGGAAATCAATTAAATGAAATGTGCTGAAACACATTTTTCGACGCCAAAACAATGAAATCGATTAGGTCTTCGTTTTGTAGTTTTACCCCCCTAAAACTACAAAACGAAGACCTTCGCCAAAATGCTTTAATTGACGCTAAAACATTGAAATCGATGGGGTCTTCGTTTTGTATAATAGCAAGAAAAACCGGGAAAACTAAAAACAAGGAACAACTCTCACGTTTAACTTTCGTGATAACAAGTTTAACCTATGAGGAATTCACTGCATGAGGTTGCTGCATGTAGTGACAGTTAAACAAAACTCAAATATCGATAGTTGATTCTAAACCAAACATGCAAGCAGTCATTTCTCCATAATTCAATTTAACTAGCAATACGAAGTAAAACTACAAAATAAAGACCCCACCGATTTCAATTTTTTAGCGTCACGTAAAGCGTTTTTGGCGAGGGTCTTCGTTTTGTAGTTTGAGGCTGGTAAAACTACGAAACAAAGGACCCCATCGATTTCAATGTTTCAGCGTCAAGTAAAGCGTTTTTGGCGAGGGTCGTTTTGTACGTTTTGTAGTTTGAGGCGGGTAAAGCTACAAAATGAAGACCCCACCGATTTCGATGTTTTAGCGTCAAATAAAGCCTTTTAGCGGGGGTCTTCGTTTTGTAGTTTGAGGCGAGCAAAACTATAAAACGAAGAACACATCGATTTTATTGTTTTAGCGTCAAATAAAGCGTGTTAGCGAGGGTCTTCGTTTTGTAGTTCGAGGCGGGCAAAACTACAAAACGAAGAAAAAAAACCGTCACTTTCGATTGTATTTAACACCAGTAGTAAGACCAAAGAATATATTTGTACGTTGAAAAAACTGACTGGTAAAAACTAGGCGACTTTGACTTACATATAGAGAGAGGTGGTTTAAATAAGTCACTGCAACAAGGATAAATTTAATTATTTTTGAATTTGCGAACCTTTGGCTCGATGCGCTAGACGAGGGTCAAGTCTACCCCTGGGTACACCGATGGAGATTGATTTTACTAGTGCATATTTACACTACCCACTCCCACAGTGCAGCAAAATTGTCACTCCGATAATTTTCTCGATCAGTTACGACCTTTTCCGCCTCCCTTCGGCCAAAGTCCCTCAGGACTACCAATTACTCAGGACTTTTGTTTGGAAAGTTGACCCGGAACAATGGGCCATTTCTTCTAATAGAACCGGACATGACACCAACGGCCGAATTGATGCGGTGCTATTGTTTGTCACAGGAAAAACTACACTAAAATTTTGAAGAAAAGAAGAAAGGAGATTTGAATGGAGCATTTTGATGAAAGGAAAAATAACCCAACGTCCGTCATCGCAGACGGACGCAAACAGTTCCTTTACAATCGCACTAAACAACCCTAGAGCGTATGTCTCACAATGAAAACTTTATTAATAGATTGGTTGGAGTGACATAGTCCTCAAAATTTCAAGCCTAGCAAGTGCAACTTTTGGTCACGGCCATTTCAGCCCAATTTTTTAGCGAAAACACAATGATTTTACTGCCTCTACACTAAGGAAAGAAGTTTCTATATCTGGATCTCACCTACCCTGGTGTGTGCTTGGTCTACCACAGCGTGGAGCCCCAGTCTCTAATGGGTTTGTTTAACTATAACGCATCAGGCAATATTGCCTAAGAACACCTGTTTAACCAGACTTTAAACGCTGTACGCACACAGACAATGTTGATAATCACTTCTAGTGCATGGGCAGCCGTTCAAATCTTTATTATTTTATCTTTATATTATTCTTTATAATAAAGTTCGGATATAACGCGCACTGTCATTGGTTGAAAGAGCGTACTCTATGAGAGTATAGAGCATAGAACTGAGCTAAGGCTGTCACGCCATCTGCCAAATTGTACTATGTTCGACCTTTTCCGGGACTTCTTTTTAGCTTTTTTTCCGATAATTGAAAGTGATATTTCGGAACAAGTGAGCCGGCAAGTAGCAACAGAAGAACCAAAGGAAGGTTTGTAAACATACCAGGCGCCGTAATTTACGTTATTAAAACGTGAGCAGATACGAAAATCCTCAAAGGAAAAAAAAAATAGACATTCCGATAAAGATTTTCACGCTCAGTTAGATTGCAATCTTACGTACGGTAATAAAAATCAAACACAGCCAACACTCGTATAGTATATAAAGTTCAGAGTTCAAAAACAAAACAGAACAAAACAGAAATGATGAAAAATATAACCAAACTGGCATAACTGTTAAAATTCATACTAATCATGACGGTGTCTGAGTAAATATGATCATGCTGAAGTCCATCGCGGTTCGCTTATCATGGCGATCTCCGCTCATCACAGTAAAGCAAGCCTCAGAAACTACATCGGCCGCCCTTCGAGTGAAAAATAAGAGCTCGTTTTGATATCCTTTCCGATGTGTTGAGTGGAAAGTCACTTCAGTCACTGCAGCCGAGTTTTGCGGCGCTGTCATCCCGAGCGATCTTCATGTTCCGGTGAATTCGGTTGTCGTTCATTTAAAATACACTCGCCTTGAACAGTTTGTTTTCTACTTTGTCATGTGAAAAAACTCGTGTGCTTTTTTTAGCCATAATTCGGCTGAAGTTCACTGAACATTTCACTTCAAGATTCTGTATTAAAAACTTCAGGCAAAGGCCTTAAATTCGACCTGCCGAACTATTTTAGTTAACAAATAGAGAAGCCTTGACTGTGCTCTGTTCTGTTATAAAGCACGCAGGAAGCGGCTTTCTTAAATAAACCGATTGTAGAAAATAAGGTAAAGAATCATACAAGGAAAATCAACACGTTTCAGAAAATTATGGATGACAGAAAGAAAACATCTGTCTTTCCAGTCTCATTAACATAGACTAACTATATACACACTGTAATCAATTTAATAAAATTCATCAAGCTAAGGAGTACGAAGTGCAAAATTTTCCTCTTTATCTATGTTTGTGTGAGTCTCAAAACCATTTTCGCTGGACTTGCCTTTAATTCTTATTAAAGTCTCTCGTTTCTTCTCTCAAATTCACCTGCATTGCGTTTGTTTGACATGAATTACCAAAGACGATCTATAATTATAATGCCTTTGCACCTGACGTGACGTGCGACACTTTCAAGGAATTAATAATGACATTTTATAGTCCAAGACACATTACTCCAGTCAATCCGTTGCACTAAGTTAAATTATTCGCCGCGTATTATTCTACCAATTTAGCTTTTTGTGCAAAGAGCCCAAACAGGAAGTTCATTTCTAATATTAATTGTCATCTTGGCTTGAAACCAACAGTTTCTATCGTAACCATAGCTACCAGACTAATAAAAGAAAACGCGTTTGGCTAAATAAGTTTAGTGTTGGGCACCAAAGAACGTGGATCTTGGAAGGTAGGAGATGACTGTACTTAATGCATGAAAAACTTGAGTTTGACTTTCACCCCATGGTAAGATTTGATATTCAGCCTTAACTCCTATTTCTGTGTAGTTGAAATAAAACGAAAATAAAATTTACCGAGCTTCCAAATGTGGGTATCACAAACACTTGGTGAGAAAACATCTTCAGCTGCTTGAAAGAAACAAGATCACTTGAAAGAAACAAGATCATTATCCTTAAATTTTATTTTCTTGAACAAAACATTTACTATGTTAAATAATAGGGAGTTTTTAATCCAAAAGTTTTTGGATTAAAAACGTACAACTTAGCGTCTAAGTATCTGCTTTTCCTAGCGTTTTTCGCCATCAATTGGACCTAAAAGAATTAATCGAAATTTTTACAATGTTGGCCAAAGGACTAATTTCGGTGTCTAATACGTATGTTAACATGTGAAATATTCCTAAGAGACCCAATTCTCTCCATCGAGCGAAGCGGATAACATCCATTTGCGCCATTTACATTAATTACCACATGGAACTGACAGCTGCAAGCATTTTTTTAAAATTTATTTTCATAATAAGGTTTCGTTCATAACGACAGGTCGATTTGGGAAACTCAATCCACTGCTTGGAGCTAGCGATCAACTTAAAACTTGTGTCATACGCGCGTGGTAGAAACAGAAAACCGTTACCTTGAAGAAGGCATGGAATTTGTTCATTTTTCGTGTTCTTGACCTGGACTGCATTGTTGACTAACTTCACTTTTGGAAAAGGTGAGTCGCAGACGGCGAATCATTTTTTTATCCTTCGATTCACTTATGAGTACAACTTATTCTATATTACTGATACAAAAAGAATTAAAGTTACAACAACTAGCAAAGACTAAGTCAAAATCCGACATTCAACATCTACCCATGATTGGAACTCATTTTTGAAAAATTAAAGGGTATTTAACGAAAGTTTTTTTAGCGTTTCTTATTCAGAAAATTGGATATTAGATGCAAAACGACTAAAAACTTCGGCAAATACGAATTACTTCATTTAAAATAGTTACATTCCCATCTCTCCTCTCTCAATAACATTTAAGCATGACACTATGTTATGTTCAATTTTCCCGCGTTTTACTAGGCGAAAATTTGATCTTTCTGCATCGTACGGAAGCACATTTTAACCGCACTCAATCATATCTGAAAAATTATTTTTACAAGAGAACAGTACTGACATATGGTAAAGAATAGTTACAATTTTTTGTTGTATATTCGTCCATAAACATAGCTTATCTATCAAAAGTTAAAATCGCGTATTGTGCAAGTCTAAGAGAAAGTTATTAGCACAAACATGTTCAATGATTAGTTTCAAGGTACTCACCTCAATAGCAGGTGGCATCTGTCGACCGTTAAATTGCCGATTATTTCGATATTTCTTGTTTGGGAAATATAGAGTTTGACATTTTTAATCTAAGTTTACTATTTCCCGGAAAAAGTCGAATTGTCCAATGTATACTGAATTTATTCATACATCACCCCATGTATGAATCTGTTGCGCGATGCCAGAAAAAAGATGGCTTGTCTCAATTGAAATTAGCATAAATTTCCTCTTTCTATGGTAATCGGTCTAACTAACCAAAGGCGATCGTGTAAACTCAAGTAGGAAAAATCTGAATTTTCAAGGACCTGTATAATGAAGAAAGAGAAAAAAGTTTTATGAAGAAGAATAAAGTTTTTTTTTATGGCTTAACGATCATGAAATAGAAAAGGAACTTGAGAAAAATTTGCGTATAGCTTTTATTAATGGCTTTTGTTCTCTTCCCTAAAATAATATCGAAAATGCTCTCTACAAAAGACAAGTGATGCTCGATGCTACCAATTTTTGTTCTTGTTTCAACTTTTTTTTTATTTTTTTTACCGTTTTTGGGAGGGAGAGGGCTGGAGCTATTTATCTAGGGCCTTTTTATACAAAAAGTTAGGAATTTAGAATATAGCAGCGGTAACAGCGACATCAACAAAAACAATTAAAAACTTTACTCAAATTTGTCTTGTCCCAAACATTTTATGTGTTAACCTCCTTTATCTCAGCTGAAATCATGAGGAAATATCTGAGCGCGGAATTGAGACATATAAAATTATCCTAAATTCCTGTTATCAGATAGGCAAAAATCCGCAAATGAAGGCAGTATCAATTTTCCTCCATTTTCCCTGGGCTGGTTAAGTTACGCGGAACCTATAATTTCTCTTTTTTTTTTTTTCTTTTTTTTTTTAACAAGACAGCACACCAAAAGTAGAGTTATAAAAAAAAGGATCTAGCAACCGTTTCCTCATAGACTCCTGTCCTTAAAAAGACCGTAAAAAATGAAATAGAGGCAATACATAATTCAAGGCACGAATAAAATTTATTGGATGTCTTACCACCTTGATGTACTACGAGCCTGCTGCTTAATGTTCTTACATGATTTTAAAAACCTAAATGCTGTAATGTTTCCGTGATGGCTAAAAGGTTCCAAGGTTCTGTTATCGATTATAAAACGACGATGTAATGCCACTTTCTGAGTGGCCTTGAGCTGTTTTCCTTCATCGGAAGCAGTATTGCTATGGTTGTCAGCGTTTAACATCCCGAACTGATTATTTCATGAATGCTTAAGTAAAAACCAGGCAAATCATAATTTACCCTTCGTTAAGTGTAAGATGAAAAGTTCAGGATGAAGACTATAACACACGATGCTTCGCAAAGGAAATCTTACAAGTTTCACCACAATATTCTGTATTTCTAGTCTTGCATTTCCTTGATTGTTAATTCCATATTATAGATATGCACGTACTTACTTCGTTTCAAGGCGCCAATGAAACACATTCAACGAAAGATGAGTCGTAATCGATAGAAAATAAGTCCACAGGAGCTTTACTCGAACAGTTTGGTCTCTACGTAATTGCAAAAAATAGCACGATTTAATTTATCGCCTGCCTAAATAAAGTACTCTCTACGTCGTTGAAAACGCGAATGAGACCAGTCGACAGTTAAACGACAACTATCTGATAACAATTCGAATGGTAAACAGGGCCTTAAGAGCGACGCTGAATAAGTTCCCTGAAAAATGCAAGCCTCTTTAACTTAGGCAAAACCCCATCTCTTGAAGCTTTTTTTGAAACAATTTCACTCTTCTTTACTGGAACTTTTTCTTGAATTTATGTTCAGTTCTTCGCCTCAGATACAAAACAAATAGGTAACGACTGTTGAAAAAAGTTCGTCCATGCATAAGTTCTAAAGATTGTTCGACAGTTTTCAAATTAAACCATCCGTGCATTAAGACTAATACAACTGCATATCTAAACAATAGAGACTTAATGACTAGAAATGTGAATCACACAATTTTTCCGACGTTTTATTTCTTTAATAATAATGAAGTTCGAAATTACTGAGCTGTTTTTCAGTGGCATATCACACCTAATGAGAACTTAAACAATTTCAAGTGTAACTTGAATTCAAAATTCGAGCAACTTCCGCCGAAGAATTAGACAAGCTGGAAAAATATAGGAGATAATTTATTAATGAAGTCATTTGGTGTCTTATAGAAAGACATAAACAGCTTCTGGTATCTGTCTTGTCTGTCATCTTGAACAATACATATACTATGTTAAGTAATGGGGGGAAATGTATTGTTTATTCTGGTAAAAGTGCGCCTAAAATGTGTTTTAAAACTCCTACGGAGTGCGTGAAGCCGGCTAAATGTTTCATCGTGCACAAATTGTCGGGATGATTTTATCATAAGGACGGAAAACGTTGTGCTTTTTGTCTAACTTGTGGTGACAAAGCCGTAGGAAGAAAATGAACGATTTTACAAGAATAGCAACTTTTCAAATAATTTCGAGCCATTATTACGTGTTGATTTAATGTTGAGACAAGACAGACGACAATTCAATAAACTATGAGTAATATGAAAAGGACTAAGCAAATTTCAAGATAGTGTGTATGGCGAAAAAAAAGTCATATTTGCAGCTCCATAAATTTATTTTAACTACAATGTCGACGACTCATTAAAAACTGTCATGTTAAAAATATTTATCAACAAATTTTAAGTATTTGGCATATCAGCGTAAATTTACATCGCATTTTGTTTAATCTGTTTGTCCTCATTGTCAACTTAAATTTGTATTGTAGCTCTGAAGCCCATGAGGTTTGAGCAGATCGTTTGTATTGCGTTTTCTTGACGTCCGTGAATTATGGTCATCGTGGCTTTCGCGCAAGGTGGAGCTGTATAAATGTTCATAGTAAATTCCGACACGAATCGTCAGTATTTGCTCAAAGACTTCCTCGAGGCCAGAGCAAGTTTTTCAAACTAAAATTACGTGACAGGTTGATGAAAGTCCTTTTTAAATTAGAGAACTAACTTTCAAAACCACAAACAAGTGCAACATTTCCTAAAGCAAAAAGGAAAAAACTCAATTGAAATCCTATCGTGATAATTTAACGTTGAGGCGCTTTGAAAATACTAGACAAAATTAAAAACAGGTAATTAAGTGTTAACAAGCGGTTTCGTTCAAAGGAAGATGGACGTATATTTTCGAGCTCCGTTGGTTTTTCTGTTTATTGGCCTATTTACCCGCTATTATTTGATCCCGAGACCGCCTGCAGCTACCTCCAACTCAAATAACATGAGTGAACTTACTATCAAGTCTGAATCTACTTGTTTGTCGGGTTTCGAAGCTTTCGCTTCATCTTATCGCAACCACATTACTAAACCTACTCCTACTTTGTGGGGACATCGATACCAATCCTGGCCCAAATTGGAAATATCCTTGAGGTTCATGTAAAAAGCCAGTAAAGTCAAATCAACGTGGAATACAATGTGATTCATGTGATTCTTGGATTCACACCCGCTGTTTGGGGATGAATAATGATGAATACCAACTACTTGCAAATTCTTCATGCTCGTGGATTTGCCCTGATTGTGACCTTCCAAGTTTTTTCTCACCTACGCTTCTGGACTTGTCTTCAGACACTTTGAACTTTTTGATATTCTGTCTGGTTCTGTGGTTGACAATGGAAATAATTTTCCAAGATCTAATCCAGCGACAAGTTCATCGAAGCGCAACACGAAAACAAAATTAAAAGGAATGATAATTAATTGTAATGGTCTTCAAAGCTCTAAACACTCTACTGAATTTCAAGCTCTACTTGATCTACACGATCCTGATATTGTTCTGGGAACTGAATCAAAACTCAATCCAGATATTTCATCATATTCAATCTTCCCGCCTTCATATTCAGTCCTCAGAAGAGATAGAAACGCGTTCGGCGGAGGCGTCTTTCAAGCAATTAAATCAGACCTTGCAAGTATTGAAGAGCCGAATTTTAATGTGGATGGTTGCGAAGCCCTTTGGTCCTCTCTCAAAATTGCAAATAGGAAGACATTATACATCTCGTCCTTTTATAGACCACCAAACTCTTCCACTGAGATACTTGACCATTTAGACGACTCTCTTAACAATGTCTTCTTGAGAGTTCCAAACCACCCCAATATTATCATGGGCGGTGACTTCAACCTAGGCGATATTGATTGGAACCAGGAACCTAACAAGGCATGCGGTCCTGACGAATTGCCTGCACGTGTGTTGAAAGAGATATCTCAATCTGCTTCTGGATGGCTTGCTTTTATTTTCCAGCAATCACTTAATCTCAACACGGTCCCTTCAGATTGGTCCAAGGCCCTTATCACTGCTGTTTATAAGAAAGACAATAAATCTCTTCCCTCAAATTACCGACCAATGTCTTTAACCTCTATATACTGTAAAGTAATATACTGTAAAGTAATGGAGCACGTTGTGCTCAGTCATATGGCCAAACACCTGTCTAAAAATAACATCATTATCGACGAGCAACATGGCTTTAGACAGCGTTTTTCCTGCGAAACCCAATTCATAATAGCCATACACGACTGGGCCAAATCAATTAATGTATGCCGCCAGACTGATGCTATCCTGCTTGACTTCTCGAAAGCTTTTGACTCGGTACCCCATCAAAGGCTACTGCTGAAATTGAACTATTACGGTATTAGAGGAAATTTGCTGTTATGGATAAAGGCCTTCCTGTCCAACCGTTCTCAATTTGTCTCCATAAATGGCACTCAATCTTCTCCCCAGCCTGTTTTGTCTGGGGTCCCGCAAGGTTCAATTTTGGGGCCGGTGTTGTTTCTATTGTATATATATGATATCACGAACTGTATAAATGCTAATTTGCGTCTTTTTGCTGATGACTGTATTCTATACAGCGAAATTCAAAGTTCGCAGGACTGCTTGTCTTTACAGAACGACCTGGACCAGTTATCTTCATGGTCGAAAAGTTGGCAACTTAACTTTAACTTTAAAAAATGTTATCATCTTGGAATAACATGTAAAAAGTTCCCAACCCTGTTTCAATACACTTTAAATGGTCTGCATATCTCCAAAGTTAACTCTACAAGGTACCTTGGCGTCACGATATCAAGCAACTTAAGCTGGAATACTCATGTAGATAATATTTGCAAAAATGCTAACTCAACTCTGGGTCTTTTGCGCCGAGTGTTGGGTGGATGTAGCTATAAAGTTAAAGACATCGCATACCGTACTCTTGTAAGGCCTAAACTCGAATATGCTTCCTCTGTATGGAACCCATATAGGCAGCATAACATAAGCAAAATTGAATCTGTCCAACAAAGAGCCGCTCGATTCGTCTTTAACGACTACTCGCATTATAGCCATGTTACACCTATGGCACAAAGTCTTGGCTGGGATTCACTCCATCACCGAAGACTTCTTTCACAAGGCACTATGTTTTATAAAATATATATGGGCCACGTTGGCATATCACTCCCATCTGATGTGACACCAAATGAAAGACCATCAAGAGCTCCAAACTGTCGTCCTTTCAAACAATTGAAAGTGAATAATGATATATATAAATACTCTTTTTATCCAAGGACAGTAGTTTTGTGGAACAATATATCTCTAAGCTCTTCTAACATTGTTAATATAGATTTATTTAGATCAAATGCTCTTTCATTAATTAGGTCGGTTTAGCCCATACTAATTTTATCTTTACGCTATTATATTATTTTGTTTTATCCAAGCTTTGATTTTATCTAAGCTTTGTTTTTCTTACATTGTTAAATCTTAAACTGTATAAAAATTATTCAATTTTATTCTTTGTAATTAGTCCTCCTGGTATAGTTATTACTGTTTCAGGAGTATCTCGATTAAAGATTAAAGATTAAACAACTGAGTTGAAAATGTAAATTGGCCACCGTAAAGAGTAAAAAAGCTGACGTTTCGAGTGTTAGCCCTTCTTCGCCACGTCTTCTTAAAGCGACGAAAAAAATCACACCTTCGTTGGATGCCACGCCCGAGGTAAAAGACAAAAGGAACAAATAAAAAGTGATAACAAACGCGCTCTGCCAAAACCTCGAAAACTTGCTTTTAGCAGTATTTCATTCTAAAAACATTTCTAGAATTCAGTTTTGACAGTTTTTAGAAAAGTCTTATACGAGCAAGATCTGCTTTTCCTTTTTTAAAAGTAGAACGGTCACTCCAACTTCAAGCAGTCTCAAAGTATTTAAATGAAGGAATCCTCTTCTTAGGTAGACTTGTTGGTTCCAGAAAGTCAGCACCTCATTAGAAAACAGCTGTGCGCCAGCGCCTGCTCTCTGCGAAAATTTGGAGAAGCTGTTGACAGCTCCTTACTTTTAACAAAGATTGTTAAAATCCGCCATAAAACTCTGATAGTTTTTAATGAGAGAGACTTACTTTTAAGCACGACCTGCTTTTTTTGCAAATAATAAATAAAAAAACTCGCACCTTCTTCATTGTGAGACTTGTGAGAGAAAAATATAACACTCTCATCTCGCCACGCGTTTGATTGAAAACGAAAATAACTCAAATACATGCTCTCGCAAAAACTAGAAATCATTGCTTTGATCAGTATATCTTGTATCATCAACATAGTTACACGAATTCGGCGCTTTTGCAAAGAAGGATCCTCGTGTTAGGTAAACATACTGGTTCTAAAAATGATGAATGCCTCGTTTGAAAACAGCTGTGCGCCAGAAACAAGGTCTTTAATCGCCTCGAGGCTCTCCACACAAAACCGTCACTTTCGATTGTATTTAACATCAGTAGTAAGACCAAAAAATATATTTGTACGTTGAAAAAACTGACCGGTAAAAAGCAGGCGACTTGACTTACATATAGAGAGAGGTGGTTTAAATGAGTCACTGCAATACGGATAAATTTAATTATTTCTGAATTTGCGAACCTTTGGCTCGATGCACTAAACGAGGGTCAAGTCTACCCCTGGGTACACCGATGGAGATTGATTTTACTAGTTCATATCTACACTACCCACTCCCCCAGTGCAGCAAAATTGCCACTCCGATAATTTTCTCGATCAGTTACGAGCTTTTCCGCCTCTCTTCGGCCAAAGTCCCTCAGGACTACCAATTACTCAGGACTTTTGTTTGGAAAAGTTGACCCGGAACAATGGGTCATTTCTTGATACGGGCACCAAAAATCTCTTTGATACAATAAACATAGGCCCAACATAGATATTTTCCCTTTGGGGCGTGGTTTGTTTGTTTATGGGAAAAAATAATGTTACAATGAATTTTTTAATATTAGTGTTAAAATTAACTGTTTAATATCATATAGCCAAAAAAATAAGTGTTTAGTGTTATCGAAGTACCCCCATTCAGACCCTCCAAGTACAGTCTCCCATACAATCGTCAGCTGTTGCATCAGGAGTAAAAGCAGGAGGCTGTCTCTGAAATCTGAACCGATTGCCTCTATGGTTTTCCGTTGCCCCATTTCCTCATTCCCATTTTCCTCTGAGCCCAATTTGCTACGAGAAGAACTCACAGCTCGCACAAAGTTAATCTTTACCAATAAAACTGACTACTTTGCAATCTATTTAATTCCGCGCGGGAACCTGAAAACAGCGTAAAAGCTGCGTAGAAGGCCATCGATTATCCTTTCATTTTTCACCTCCAAACTTCCAGAACACTGGATGGCACACTAGTAAAAAATTCGATATTTTCTTCAGGTTTTTTAATTCCACTTTCAATAAGTAAGGATGATTTTCAAGTTTACTTACACCAATTCAATAACGTTATTCTTTTCATCCACTGGCGTAGAGAGCCGTGTGGACACAGCAGCAAAATGAGTGCGCATGCTTGAAACGCGTGCAAAAATTTACGTGCGAAAAGGAATGGGAATGACAATATTTCCATAGTAACACTGTAGCGGCGATATGGCGGCATTTTTAAAATTCATATTGTTTGTTTTTATTTCGCGGGGATAAGCCCTAGCCTTAACAGATAAGGTTCCCATTTTCAAGAAAGTTTCTTTCGAACCTGCTTTGCAACATGTCTTTCCCAACAAAAAAAAAAATTAAGGGCACAGGTGTGAATTTTAGTATTCAAGTGGAGCGGTCGTAACATGGCAATGAACTTCGTAGCTCGTGTTATTGTTCTAGCACGTGTGATGGATGTGAGGATGAATACAACAAGTAACTATGTGAATCTGTAGGTTTGTAGTAAACACTAGTACATAAGCCGTTGCCTTCAGTTGAAATTTTGATGTCTACGAAAAGCCAAAGAAGTGTCGGAAATTTCCCAGGTATATTTAAGAGCCGGATGAAAGGAATTGACGGCGAACATCAATTTTTTAGCCAATACCACGGCCCAAAACCTGAACTTTTCGGCCGCTACATTGACGATTGAATCGGCGCTACGTCCTCTACCAAAGAGGAGCTCACTCAATTTATAAACGCCGTCAATTCCTTTCATCCGGCTCTCACACGTCAAGAACTCCATACCTTTTTCACAGTTTCTCAGACTTCGTCGTTTATGTGGTGACGACTCTGATTTTTCCGAAAAATTACGTCATTATGCCAGTTTTTCGAAAAACGTGGCTATCCTGTTTCTGTCGTTCAAGCGGGCTACCACCGTGCCCAACAAATCGATCGACAGGCAGCACTACAAACGGCCGAGAAGGAAAACACTGACCGCATTCCATTTACTCTTACATTTCACCCTAACAACCACGCAGTTAAATCTATCGTTCTTAAAAATTTTAAATTACTCCAAAACGATTCAGAGACTGGCACTACCTTT